>NW_027421710.1:0-138639 GCF_009905375.1 Apium graveolens
AACAAACTATATATTACCTAACCATGTAAGTTACCAATAGCAATAATAAATCAATTCTAACTTAGTAGTGTGAAGCCACATCTCTATACTATGAGCATATTAAACCTCCATGCTAGTTTGTTCAACTGATCGACATATGAGCATGTAAAATCTCAAACCATAAAATCAATTATCCGACATACTTACTATAAAAATCAAACTCATACAGTACAAGAGGGAATATAAATAAGATAACTGTAATATATTTAGGTGATAAGTGAATTCAAGAATTAGAATCCGTACCTCAAACCTTGCCCATTTATGCCACAAATATGGCTTAAAAGCTTCTATGCCTTGACCTTATATGTAGCTTTGGACCTTCCTTCCATAATGTCAATGAACCTTCAGAGGGTGAGCACGAAGCTTATTGTTGAAGTTACTTCGAGTCTTGGGCTTATATACAACAAGCTTTAGCTACGAATTGGCTTGAACTTTTAACTATAGTAAATCCTTGAAGTCATTGTTGTATGACCTTATCTCCATCCTTTATGGCCAAGGCATACCTATTCCTCCTCGTACTTGCATAAACCTCCATGGTCACCATTGTGATACGTGTATGTACCTGAACAATGCCGAGATCCAAAGATTCACATAAACCTGCCTCTTGGGGCTTTTCACTTGATACATCTTCATTTCCATATCAAATGGTTCATATGCATGCACCTCTTCTTCCTCAGATTCATCACTTGAACCTCCGCTTGAATTGTGAGCAGAACTCTACTAAGGACTAAAATCTCATCCATCCTCTTATGTAGTAAGTTCCTTATCCAAATGTTTTTCTTTTGTAAGAACTTTTTAGTCCATAAACTTTTAAAAGTTGAAGCTTCCTGATGTCATTCGATGAACATGATTTCACATCATTTAGACCTATATTCGTTCATACACATGGACCTTTACTTTAACCATTTATTCATGGATGCACATATTTCTTGTAGTTATCTTTCTAGTTCTTTGTATTCGTATGATAATTTACTATCCATTAAATTTTTCTTGTTTGTCTGAGATACAGTCAAAAGTTTGTATTACAAGCACCTTCCGCAACGCGCTATCAACCTTAATCCAACATGTCATGTATAAATATTTTAACTAGATTTATGTACATGCATGATATATAAAATATATATGATACATAGGAAAAAATTAAAACTAAAAACGTAGCTCTAGTTATTGACATAAAATTCCAGCATTATAGGATAATCTTTTTTCCTTGTTTATCAGCTAATGAGGTTCCTCTACACCTTTTCATAGAAAATATAATAAAGCACTACAAAATTGTAAAAATGAATACAATAAAACAAATTGTAAAACAAAATTGTAAAAATGAATACAAATTTTCCAGAAATACTACCTTTTCTAAGTTTTTTGCAATTTTACTATCTTCTCATTTTTTTTTGCAAAAATAAGGAATCAACCAAAATCAACTAGAATCAACTAGATATGCAACTAGTTGAATAAATTTTTTTTGGTTTGATTTGAGGTTGCATGTAGTTGCAGAAACTCATCAAAGGTTGCATGCAGTTGATTCCGGTTGCCAAAAAAGCTTATTTTTAAAAAAAAAATTGAAAATTAGTATTTTTGCAAATTAAAAAGTATTTTTGCAAATTTTTTAAAAAGTGACCGTATTTTTTGCAAAAATGTTTTTAGCCTTGGGTATTTTTCAAAAAAGCCCATAAAACTAAACTACATACCCATTACAAATATGTTCTCTTTTCCTCGACTCTGCGCATTTTTTAACAACAAAAAGGGACGTCCATCGCCCGAACCTCGTTGTATTCCAACCATCTTTTGTATGTATATCCTCATGACAGCTTCGTTTTCGCATCCTTATATCCCATAGCTCTTGAAGCTTTTTAATTCTCCTCGTGGTTGTGCACCTTAATTTCCTTCTCCTGGAATATGCATCCAACGCCAAGAATCGCTCAACACAAGACCTAATGCAAAAATAGTCACAAATACCACCATATATCTCTCAGATATATGAGTCCTTGGATACGCCAAAATGTCAAGCGGATCCCAAAGATAACTAACCCTAATAATCCTGCTTTGTGCTCACATTTGTGGGAAACAGTCTCCAAGAACATCTTTGTCAAGAAACTCTAGAAATCCACAAATCACCACATATTTTTTTGTCTCGTCTGTAATCTCAGCAGTGTTCTTCTCCGTATACACCTTGGGTACAAGTTGTAAGGATCTTGTTATCATGGGATCCTGATGCATCCTCAACGTGTAGCCTTAGTAACCACCGTACTCATGTGTAGAGTTCTTCTCGAACACGGCCACCATGAATGCCTTCATCAAGAAATCTTAATACGACTATGAATAAACACCTATAACAATCATTTTTCCTCCACAAATGAACAATCCAAATCCCCTCCTTCTAACGCCAAATGTTCTTGGAGGATTTTGATAACAACACGATTATTGGAGATTTATTGGATCTTGTAAGATGGTGTGTTTGGTGGGTGGGTTTTCCATGATTATTGGTGGCTGAATATGAGAGTTTGTCGATTATCGCTAGCCCATCTTATCATATCCTTATCGAACGGCCTAAGTATCCTATTATAAAGGAATCAAGCCATTTACGTAGTTCTTAGATCCATGACTCCTTTCTTGATAAGCCAAACCAGTTCCTACAAATAATGCAACTGCTTCCAAGTGAGCTTCTGGTGTCCTAACTCGGCTGGACATTAAAAGCCCATGTTAATCTATAATTCCATTTAAATATCCATTAAATCGTGTAATTATCCTTTAATTGTAAGTGTTTATCACATTTTTAGTGATAAAATTGATTAGGAAACCATTCCATGAAGATAGGGGTTGTTATCCTTAATTATAGGTGGTACAATCCAAGTTGAACACTCATTATGCCAGCAAAAGTACGTTGATGCTCCTGCATCAGTTCCTTTTTATCCAGTCCAGCCTTTTTGGTGTTTCCAACACCTCGGATATCCATTAAGGACAGCTATTGATGCATGGTCAACACTTGTTATAACCATGTCTGCCTACTGAAAACCAAATGAACTTCTTGGCTAGCTTCTGCTTCCTATCTGCACCATAGTATAAGCACTTCCAAACAAATCATTCTAGGTCAAACTTGCACCTAACTATATCTTAATCGATTCCAACTGAGTTCAATCTCTTTAAGGGTTTTAAATCGAGCCCACGCAAGATTTCAGGCACAACAATGTTGTAAAAAATAATTTAGTTACAAAAATGATAATAAGTTAAATAAGTAATAACCAATATAACTACAACTACATAAAGTTGTTGTAATTCTATATTTTTTAGAATTAGATTAATAAAAAAGTATTAAATTTACAACTTTGGTATTTCGTGTTTTCCAAGAAAACGTCATTTAGAGGGTCAATATCGAGTAATTTCAGATCTGGTCAGGTTTAGAGGTAAGTTTTCGATCAATTTTGCTAGTGTTTTCAAAATTATATGTTGTGCGTTTATACTTGATTACGAAAACATGGCCTAAGGATGATATATTTGAAAGCTTTATGTGTTATAGTATATGTATTGTTTATTATTGTATATGTGTGGTTAGGGCATGGATTATAGATTTCGAATTATTATTGTTATGTGATTGTATGTATTATATGCATCAAATAATAATAAGAATATATCTCGAAATAACTTATTTCATTTATCATATCATATAGATTATCGTTATTTGTTATATGTTACTTGTCATGCTAATTGGATCGACTTTTGCTTAGTGGGTTGTATAGCTAATTACTTACAAATTTCAGGTTTTGTATAAGATTCAAGTTGGATAGAATTGGAGTTCGAGGAATTAGAATTATATTAGATTGACTTTTGGACTTTGTCTTTTAGCTGCTCATTCGCATGCAATCTTTGTAATTGAATTTTGGATTAGTAATTGTATTGTATTTTAGCTTCGGTTAAGAATTAATGGTCTGCATGGAAAGTTCAAAAATATTATATGATGAAATCACCCCGTAGCCAACCGAGTTAATCAGTCATGTACTTTGTTTATCATATATTATATTGAAAAATTCAGAAAAACAAATACTTATATAAATCACAAATGCTTTCACCCCTACGTATTAGAAAAAATAAAGTTGAGGTTCTTTACACACCAGACTCATTTCCTTATACCACCTTTTAGTATAACAAATCTATAATTATATATAGAATTTAAAAATTATGACTACGTCATGTTTTGTTAGTAATTAATCTAAACTCAATTTAGTTTATTTTATTTTGTCTGTCATCTGTTCATTTTTTAATGTGTTTGTCTGATCTGGTAAGATTAGATGTGGTCATGGCGTGGTTAGAGATTTAGTAGGAGCTGAAGTGAATAATGTTAGTGGTTGACTGTTTATAGGAGTTTTAGGTGTTCAGTTGCTATTTTGTAGGACATGTTCTCTCTGGCATTATGATTAGAATCTCAGTTTAATTCAATAAAAAATTAAGTAGCTTCGCTGAATTTATTTTGATTTTATCCAGTTCTTTACAAACACATATTTCACTGTATGCGGTTTATTTTTGCACCTACATCTGGTATAAGAGGTTAGGTTATTAAGTGGATTCCCAAGTATATGCCAAGTGTGCAACCGATGGAGATAGTAAAAGCCAAGGAGAGTACGACCAGTTTGATTTATCCTATGTTAACACGTGCAAACTACACAGTATGAGCCATCAAAATGAAGGTCTATATGTAACTCATGGAGTTTGGGAGGCTGTGGCACCAAAGGATCCAAAGACGGCGGAAGTCAATGACAAGACAGACAAGTTTGCACTGGCTACAATCTACTAGGGAGTACCCGAGGACTAGCTTCTTTCTCTTACTGATAAGGGAACAACTAAGGAAGCTTGGGAGGCCATCATGGTCTTGTGTCAAGGGGCTGAAAGAGTGAAAACATCCAAGGTTCAAACACTCAAGGTGGAGTTCGAGTCCATGACAATGAAAGATAATGAGGCAGTCGACAATTTTAGCATGAAACTGAATGGGTTGGTCACTAACATTCGAGTATTGTGTGAGGGGATTTCATAGAGTTACGTAGTCAAAAAGATTCTCTGTGTAGTCCCTTCAAAGTTTCTACAAATTGACTCTATCATCGAACAATTTGGAGATCTCGATACTATGTCAGTTGAGGAGGCGATAGGCTCTCTCAAAACTCACGTAGAGAGACTTATGGGCCAGAGTGAAGTAAGAGGAAATCAATTACTTTTCACCGAGGAACAATGGCTCGAAAAGGAAAAGGAGGAAATCAAGCTTTTTCTTACGGGCGAAGAGTAGAAGAGGCTATCACACAGAGGAGGGCATGATACTTCAAATCAGAGGTATCGAGGTAAGGAGGACTTTCGGGAAGTGCGAGATAAAACCAAGATTCCATGCTTTAACTGTAGTGCATACGGTAACTATGTTGTAGAGTGAAAGAAACCAAGACGTAATAGGGAGGCAAAGGAGGAAGCTCACATAGCGCAAATCTCATATGAGTAACCTTCATTGCTTGTGACGGAACAAGAGAAAAATGAAAAGGTTAATATGCTGATTAATGAAACACAAGTCGTGCCAAAATTATTTCAAAATGGTGAAGATAAGCAGTTGGAATCCAATCTCTGGTACTTGGATAATGGGGCCACCAATCATATGACTGGACAACGCTCCAAATTCAACAAATTCGACGAGAATGTGGCAGGTCAGGTTAAATTTGGGGATGGATCAACAATGCAGATAAAGGGTAAGGGTTCGACTGTATTAAGATGCAAGAACAGGGAAACTAGGAAACTCATAGAGGTGTACTATATTCCGTCTCTACGATGTAATATAATCAGTCTTGGACAACTTTCGAAAAGTGGGTATAAAATTGTCCTCAAGGGGGAACATCTTCGGGTTCGTGATGCGAAGGAGGAGCTTCTAATAAAATTAAAGCGGTCGATAAATAAGCTATACAAATTATTATATATAGCGGTGAATCGGAGTTCTTAATGGCCAGCTCTGAGAATGATAGTAAGTTATGGCATTCTCGATTGGGTCATGTCAACTATAAGGCAATGAAGCTGATGTCTACAACCAACATGGTCAACAGAATGCCAGTGATCAACCAGCCTGGTGAAGTGTGTAGCAGGTGTCTAATGTCAAAGCAAACCATACAAGCTTTTCCTCGAAGGACTAATTTTTCTGCAACAAAGGCCCTCGAACTAATTCATGGTGACCTCTGCGGTCCTATAACACCCATTACTCCTGGAGGTAATAGATATATATTTGTGTTGATTGATTACTATACTCGTGTTATGTGGACTTACCTCTTGAAGGATAAGAGCGAAGCTCTCAATGCTTTTAAAGGCTTCTCTGCCCTGTTTGAAAATAGTCCAGACAGAAAGATCATGACACTCAGGACGAACAATGATGGTGAATTCACAAATGCCAGACAGAAAACAAATACTTATATAAATCACAAATATTTCACCCCTATGTATTAGCAAAAATAAAGTTGAGGTTCTTTACACACCAGACTCATTTCTTATACCACCTTTTAGTATAACAATTCCTTATACCACCTTTTAGTATAACAAATCTATAATTATATATAGAATTTAAAAATTATGACTACGTCATGTTTTGTTAGTAATTAATCTAAACTCAATTTAGTTTATTTTATTTTGTCTGTCATCTGTTCATTTTTTAATGTGTTTGTCTGATCTGGTAAGATTAGATGTGGTCATGGCGTGGTTAGAGATTTAGTAGGAGCTGAAGTGAATAATGTTAGTGGTTGACTGTTTATAGGAGTTTAGGTGTTCAGTTGCTATTTTGTAGGACATGTTCTCTCTGGCATTATTAATAGAATCTCAGTTTAATTCAATAAAAAATTAAGTAGCTTCGCTGAATTTATTTTGATTTTATCCAGTTCTTTACAAACACATATTTCACTGTATGCGGTTTATTTTGGGCACCTACATCTGGTATAAGAGGTTAGGTTATTAAGTGGATTCCCAAGTATATGCCAAGTGTGCAACCGATGGAGATAGTAAAAGCCAAGGAGAGTACGACCAGTTTGATTTATCCTATGTTAACACGTGCAAACTACACAGTATGAGCCATCAAAATGAAGGTCTATATGTAAGCTCATGGAGTTTGGGAGGCTGTGGCACCAAAGGATCCAAAGACGGCGGAAGTCAATGACAAGACAGACAAGTTTGCACTGGCTACAATCTACTAGGGAGTACCCGAGGACTAGCTTCTTTCTCTTACTGATAAGGGAACAACTAAGGAAGCTTGGGAGGCCATCATGGTCTTGTGTCAAGGGGCTGAAAGAGTGAAAACATCCAAGGTTCAACACTCAAGGTGGAGTTCGAGTCCATGACAATGAAAGATAATGAGGCAGTCGACGATTTTAGCATGAAACTGAATGGGTTGGTCACTAACATTCGAGTATTGTGTGAGGGGATTTCATAGAGTTACGTAGTCAAAAAGATTCTCTGTGTAGTCCCTTCAAAGTTTCTACAAATTGACTCTATCATCGAACAATTTGGAGATCTCGATACTATGTCAGTTGAGGAGGCGATAGGCTTCTCAAAACTCACGTAGAGAGACTTATGGGCCAGAGTGAAGTAAGAGGAAATCAATTACTTTTCACCGAGGAACAATGGCTCGAAAAGGAAAAGGAGGAAATCAAGCTTTTTCTTACGGGAAGAGTAGAAGAGGCTATCACACAGAGGAGAGCATGATACTTCAAATCAGAGGTATCGAGGTAAGGAGGACTTTCGGGAAGTGCGAGATAAAAGCAAGATTCCATGCTTTAACTGTAGTGCATACGGTAACTATGTTGTAGAGTGAAAGAAACCAAGACGTAATAGGGAGGCAAAGGAGGAAGCTCACATAGCGCAAATCTCATATGAGTAACCTTCATTGCTTGTGACGGAACAAGAGAAAAATGAAAAGGTTAATATGCTGATTAATGAAACACAAGTCGTGCCAAAATTATTTCAAAATGGTGAAGATAAGCAGTTGGAATCCAATCTCTGGTACTTGGATAATGGGGCCACCAATCATATGACTGGACAACGCTCCAAATTCAACAAATTCGACGAGAATGTGGCAGGTCAGGTTAAATTTGGGGATGGATCAACAATGCAGATAAAGGGTAAGGGTTCGACTGTATTAAGATGCAAGAACAGGGACTAGGAAACTCATAGAGGTGTACTATATTCCGTCTCTACGATGTAATATAATCAGTCTTGGACAACTTTCGAAAAGTGGGTAAAAATTGTCCTCAAGGGGGAACATCTTCGGGTTCGTGATGCGAAGGAGGAGCTTCTAATAAAATTAAATCGGTCGATAAATAAGCTATACAAAATTATTATATATAGCGGTGAATCGGAGTTCTTAATGGCCAGCTCTGAGAATGATAGTAAGTTATGGCATTCTCGATTGGGTCATGTCAACTATAAGGCAATGAAGCTGATGTCTACAACCAACATGGTCAACAGAATGCCAGTGATCAACCAGCCTGGTGAAGTGTGTAGCAGGTGTCTAATATCAAAGCAAACCATACAAGCTTTTCCTCGAAGGACTAATTTTTCTGCAACAAAGGCCCTCGAACTAATTCATGGTGACCTCTGCGGTCCTATAACACCCATTACTCCTGGAGGTAATAGATATATATTTGTGTTGATTGATTACTATACTCGTGTTATGTGGACTTACCTCTTGAAAGATAAGAGCGAAGCTCTCAATGCTTTTAAAGGCTTCTCTGCCCTGTTTGAAAATAGTCCAGACAGAAAGATCATGACACTCAGGACGAACAATGATGGTGAATTCACAAATGCCAGACAGAAAAAATACTTATATAAATCACAAATATTTCACCCCTATGTATTAGCAAAAATATAGTTGAGGTTCTTTACACACCAGACTCATTTTCTTATACCACCTTTTAGTATAACAATTCCTTATACCACCTTTTAGTATAACAAATCTATAATTATATATAGAATTTAAAAATTATGAATAAGGCATGTTTTGTAGTAATTAATCTAAAATCAAATTAGTTTATTTTATTTTGTCTGTCATTTGTTTAATTGTTAATGTGTATGTGTGATCTGGTAAGATTAGACGTGGTCATGGCGTGGTTAGCGATTTAGTAGGAGCTGAAGTGAATAAAGTTTGTGGTTGACTATTTCTATGAGTTTTAGGTGTTTAGTTACTATTTTGTAGGACATGTTTTCTCTTGTATTAGGTATTAGTATCTCAGTTTGATTCAATAAAGAATTAAATAGCTTGGCTGAATTTGTTTTGATTTTCTCCAGTGCTTTATAAACACATATTTCACTGTAAGCGGTTTATTTTTGAACCTACATGTTTTAGTCTACAAAGTTAAGTTATGGTAAAAATTTATTCAGTTCATTTACTAACATGCTTGCTTCCGTTTTTTTTTTCAAAGTTTGCTTCTCTTTTGTTGAGTGAGCAATATAAATAGAAAATATCTTTATATTAAAATTTGTCATCTTTCAATCTATCCTCATTGTAAAACTTTTATTTCTCAACTCTCATGTGTTTGCAAATATTTTTTCGATGAGAGTAGGACAGCTTCTAAAAGAGTTTTGTTCGGTCTAAAGTAGGACAACTCCTAGAAGAGTTCATCCAATTTTTCTTGTAGATGAGATTTTGATCATAATAAAATCTTCTTGCTGGTATCCTTTTTTTCATTCTTTTCCCCTTTAAAATCCATCCATATAGATAGCTAGGAACTGCAAGTAATGAAAATTAAACATATATTAGAAATTAGAAAATTAATAAATTCTCAAAAAATTATTTAACATCACTAATCATTGCAAACATCTAACTAATTCTCTTGTGTGGGTTCTTATAGTATGAAGATGAGATAAGTCACATCATTTTTACATGGGGCGCTTTCTTAACCTTAATGTTGATAATTCTTTCTCATTTATCATCATATTATAATGTATAAACTCTTTTAAAACATCCCAACCATTTAAAAAAAATTGAATACTTCCAATGTAGCAAATATTTTAAAACTATTCACTATCAGAAATGATTTATTTAGTATTGACAACCACAAAAGAGAAACAAATTTCTTTTTGAATAAATTTTGTGTATCATATGTGAAAAATGAGAGATTTTTTTTGGACACTTTAAACATGGTGGTGAAATAACCGGGCAAAAGATGTTAAAAAATCTTTTTTTTTGTAAATGAGATTCATGCTTTTAGTCATTAGACACTTAGCATCATGGACAAAACTTTTCTTACTTTTAAATACAATATCGGTTTTAAATGTGAATTGACGTTTAGTGGCTTAATTGAGTTTTGAATGGTAAGTTTTAAAAATTCTTAATATTTAAATTAAAAAGAAAAAACATGTTTTTCTTTATAAACATATAAAACATAAATTTATATTTTTATTCCTTTTTAGCTATTATATCATTTAAACCTTTTATGAGACTAGATAAACTCTATTATTATTTTATACACTTGTCCACCACAATCATTATTAGAGACCTATGAATATTTTGAAGTTTGATTCTTCTCTGAGGTATGCTGAAATTTCATTATTAGAGGGATATAATATTTTGAAGTTTGATTCTACTTTGAGGTATGATTTGAAAAATATTTTGACCATCTGGTCTCTTCAAAGAAGGTTACAGGTTGGTTGTGTATGTATGTGATGCTAGTTTATTTTGTTTTGGTTTCACTAGCACAAAGTTTATTGTTTAACAAAATCATTCTTTCCATAAATGTTTTGTGGTTCCAATTATGAAAAAATTTGGTTGAGCACAAGACTCTATAATTCTCATACTCATTTATAGATGTGAATTTGACAAAATTAGCTACTAATAAGTTTCTTTAAAGCACTCCAGTATTTCTTATAAAAGGAATTGGAAGCTGCTTGTGCATGATTTTTTGAAGGTGCATATTTGTCTTTTATACTTATTTGGCATAACACCATTCATCCTAAAAAATAGACAGGTTTTGTCTATCACCATTATATGGTCTAGGATGGATGTTGTTACTCGTCCGACCAAGTGTGATGAATAGCCTAATATAAGGAAAATATATTTGTACTCATCTTTAAAGGAGTTTCACCCCCGATCCAAAGGTTTTGCTAATAAGGTTCTTATAATTGGTTAGGGGGACAACTTTTCATAACAGGTTCTTATAATTTTTTATTTATATAAATTATTTAGATCAATTAGTCATTTTTTCCTAAGCTGCAAATTTTAGTGCTGCAACATTCGCCAACAACCAATATCCAATCATACTTATTTATTCTTTGTGTACAAAAATCAACTACTATCCATATTTCAAATAAAATTTTGGGGAAGTATTAATATCCTAAATACATACCATCTATACATCTATTTCATACAAAAAACTTTTCCCTTATTTCATTATACTTTATCGCTCTAGAATTATATTGGCTGTCTAACATATAATACACCAATTGTACCGGTACCAGAGATACATTAATCGACCATAAGATATAACGGGGCTAGCGGAAGAACATAACACTAATTCTCATTGGATAAGCCTTTTAAGGAAGAACTTCAATAGTTTTCTACCGTATTGTGCTGCTTCCCTCTTTCAATTGGTTGTTGATTTTTGTATGTGTTTATTTGTACACATGGGGAGGGTTACGATTTGCTAGTTTAAATGTAGGAACATTTAAATAAAAAAAATTTGAATTGGCCCATGTATTGTGAAAAAAGAAAAGTGGGTGTGCCAAGAAACTAAGGGGAAGAGGAAACTAAAGAGGAAATTAGGTTGAAACTTTGTCATTTAGGGTTATTTAACAAACCAGAATCATTTTAATATTAAATGTAACCATCAATGCCACCAAATCCACTACTAATATTATCATTTCACGTACCACCAATATAACCACTAAAGGTGCTAGTCATGCTACTACGAATGCAACTATACCACCAATAATACTACCATTGATGCCATTATTAAAGTTACCACCAATGATACTCTGTAAGGTAGCATAAACTTTACCATCAACAATCTCACCACCAATTCCACTCCTAAGATTACGACTTCTAGTACCACCAATTGGACTAGTAAAATTACCACCACCAATGACAGCGCTTACAATATTACTACTGGATTTGAGAAAAACTTATAACTCGATACTTTTCGAATTGTTACGGATCTATAGTAGTTAGATGAGGAATGGGTTCTAGTGAGGCTGAAAATGGTGACCCTACCTATTCATGTATTGAAAATATAAGTTCTTACACCACTAAAAAATTTTCATAAAAAACCCTACATCTCTATCAAGTAAGAAATCTCATTCTCAATCATCTGTCTTGTGAAATTAAGTTAAAAAGTGACCGGGTTTGTGAGATGGAAACGCCATATATAAGTAAATTTCTTGTGTTATTAGGTAACATAAAGTAATTTCCAGTGATTTGTCATATATATTAGAAAAATAAAAACATACCCCACATAAATCGACTTGTACTATGTGCATTTATATTTATGATATATATTGGCATGGTAAAACTTAAAAAATAACAAAGAAACCTTACATGGTACATTGATGAAGAGGAGAAAGGGAAGGGACTTTTAGCATTTTCTTCATTGTTTTTGGAACTTGTTGCAAGTAGTAAGAAAAATATATTTCTTGTGCCAAATTCTCTAAAGTAAGGTCCACACAAACATAAATAAATTGAATAGTATAATTTAACAAATATAAAATAAAATATAAATAATGTGTGGGCTTCTTTTCTTTAAATTTTCATTTTTTTAATATATCATGTATTTGATTATTTATGGGGAACAAAAATATTAATACAAATGTAAGTGAAGTTTTTTCTAACTTTGACATATAATATTGAACGGATAATTCTTGACATCAAGGTCAGTAAATTTACTTACATATATAAAAGGAAAATGTGATATTATTATAGTATTTGATATTTAGCAAAAGTTTTTGCAAAAAATCACAAATGAAGGAAAATGAAGAAACACGGAAATATAAATTATTACTTAATCTTGTAAAAATGATAACCTCTAAACCTTATTGGCTTAGTCCCCCCACCAGTTAGTTTGATTAGTCCCTCCACCAATTTATTTAAAGATGTGTTTAACCTTACAGCACCAAAATACTTTTTCATAGAGAATACAAATAACTCCAAAACACTACTTCATGGCCCCCTTGTACCTATATTAGGGTTTTACCTACCTTTTTATATCCTTTATTTTGCAGACAAAATTGTATATAATTGTTTCAATTGGCCCAATATAGTGTAAATTGTTTTTTATCTTAGTAATAATTTCTTATTACAAATTTCAATTTTTTTCTTTTTATAAAAATATAATTTATACAAAGTCTGCTATGTATTATATAAACTAATTGGGTATGTATTTACAAGCATAGGTAAACAAGCAATACTATAATTTATTTTATATTGTAATAAAATGAGTTTCTTATAAATTAAGTGGTAAGCATTGTATAAAGAACTTAACTTGAAAATGACATTTTCTCGAGAGTTTTAAATTTTATTTAGTGAAATTATATATAAATTGCCTACTCCCTCAACTAACAATAATATATGTACTACTACAACTCTAACTAACAATAATAGAAGTAATACTATAATAGATTCAACTCTAAAAAACTTTCACAATAATTCGAAAATTAATTGTCATGCACAAATTAATAGTACCATAACAACATTTAATCAAATTAAATTTTTAGAGGTATAAGATAGCATAGTATTTAGCATAAAATAATTTAGAAATAGTTGGTGCAATCACTAATGGGTAATTCAGATGATGGAATTATGGGCATGTTGTTCTCCAAGTATGCAGAAGGTGCAACAAACCCCACTTCCAAGTTGTACCAAGTAACTAACATCCTTAAGAATCATCTCCATACCAGTAAGACAGCCTTGTAGAATAAAAATTGTGATGGGCTTGTGCTTTAGATACAAGTGCAGTGTTTAGGCACATGCTGCGTATGGAGAAGAAAATAAAGCTGCTTCTCATTCCTTGTATCAAACTGAATGCATATAATCTAATATATACTAGTCTAGACATATAACGTGATATCTAAAAAATAGCAACTGAACTTCCTAGCATGACTCCACTACTTCAACGTCCCTGATAATGCTCAAACTGAACTATGGACCTGGTCTACAGTTACTGTTGTGCTAACCAACACAATGTTCACTAAGGCCTATACAATTATTCAAACTAATAAAACACAAATTAATAACTAAATTTAAGATTATTCAAACAATCACCCCTTAATCTTAAATTTTATCATGAACTCATTTGGATTAGCCCGTCTGGCATTCATCCTAACCCGTTGGCTTTCAACTTCTTTGTCCATATGGCACTTAAATTTAGCCTTTTGGATTTAAAAAAATCCTTCCATCTGGCACTTCTATTTACCCATCTAGCACCTTTTATTTTTGGCCCGTCTGGCATCATTCTTCTGTCTATAATAATGCTGGCTCATCATCCTCGATCTTTGTGAGGTTCACTTCGTGTCTCTTCTCTCTTTCCCGTCGCGGTTTATCACATTCCCGCAGCCTAGTGTCGCATAGTATTACAGTTGTAACAATTTATCCTACTCTTGTCACGGAAAGAACCACCTCTAGGTCTTTGATTCCGAGATGTCAGAACAAGTTGTCATCTACGCTCCAGACCTTCCCTTCATCCTTTCCTCGTGAGCTTTGAGATGACCAACTACCTCTTTAACTGTCATCCCCTTAACGTCTCCAAATTGCTCCATGTTTGAAGCTATTTGAAGAAACTTATCCGGAATTGCACGTAGAATTTTTCTCACAACACTCGATTCTTCCATTGTTTCGCCAATGACCCGGATATTAGTCACAATCCCACTCAACTTCATACAAAAATCTTCGATTTTATCCGTTTCCTTCCTTCATGATTAAGGACTATAACTCGCCTTTTAACGTCTGATACTTTTGCTTCTTTACTCTTTCCACACCCATACACATCATCTTGATCGTTTCACATGCTTCTATAGCTGTTTCTTTTTCAGCAATGGACAGAAACACATCTTCGGGCACACCTTGATATATTGATGCAAGTGCCACTTGCACCGTTTTCTCATCCACGGCCCCCTTAGGTCCTTCTGCTCGATTGCACACCAAACTCCTTGCGCCTTCATGAACACTTTCGTCTTTAGGGACCATGTCGTATAATGCTTCTCGTAACATTGGATAGCTTAAGCCCACAAACATTCTTTGCTTTGGATGTTTCCATAATTTTATTTGTGTGCTTGGGTTGATATTTAGGCATACAGAACCTAACCATTACGCTCTTATACCAAGTGTAGAAAAAAATTGTGATGGGCTTGTGCTTTAGATACAAAGTGCAGTGTTTAGCACATGGCTGCTGTGTATGGAGAAGAAAATAAAGCTGGCTTCTTCATTCCTTGTTATCAAACTGATGCATACATCTAATAATATACTAGTCTAGACATATAACGTGATATCTAAAAAATAGCAACTGAACTTCCTAGCATGACTCTACTACTTCAACTTCCCTGATAATGCTGAAACCTGAACTATGACCTGGTCTATAGTTACTGTTGTGCTAACCAACACAACGTTAACTAAGGCCTATACAATTTATTCAAACTAATAAAACACATATTAATAACTAATTTAAGATTATTCCAACAAGCCTATCACTTACAACTATAGAAACCACCTGTAAGTTTATAGTAGAATATTTATAAATATTTCATTGTTTTTCGAAATGGTTAGTAAGAGGTAAATAGGGAAAATATTTATAACTTGTCTGGTTATGAGTGATTGTGTGGCCTTAGCAAAAGGAAGTAGGGATACATGGTTATGGCTCATATTATGAATTTGACATAGTTTTGTTAAAGCTTCTCAAGAGAATTGAAGAACTAACATATTTTACTATTAATCTTGTCTCTGGTCAATATGTAGATGAAACAAATCTGTAACATTGAATATGACAATATGCCTCATTTAGATTTCTCACATGATCTATCCTCGAATCCTTTCATGCTACTTTATTAAGTCCAAGCATAAGATCCAGTTGTATCATTATATGCCCTTCTAATAACTTCTGAACTATCAATGTATGCAGGTACCATAACCGCAGTAACAATATGACTAATATGACTAAACCGTTCATCTTTCCCAGTGCAGTTTTTCAGCCCCAAACCTCCACAACAAACCTGTGATATGAACATATAGTCCACACAATATCCAAAAATGTAAAACAAGATGAGCACAGAATAATCTGATTCTTAAATTCTGTAAGCAATTAGATGATGAAATAAAAATCGACTACAATTAAAATTATTGCACTTGTAATTCTTAAATCATCTATAAACTGAACTGGTGTGTAATATTTACATTGTATCTACAAATAAAGGTTTCAACATGTTTCTACTTTCTATGCATCTCACAAAGAATACATAATCAAACCAAAAGTATTTTCAGTGTTTTGCTTAAGCTGCATATAAGAACAAAGCATTTAACTTGTTGTTGTTGCAAGGGGAGTGTGCCTTGCTATTACGTTATCAAGTCTTTCCTCGATAATTAATCAAGTGATGCTCTCAGACCAGATAAAAGTTGAATGGAAGGAGTACAAAATCTCCTGTTCAATTTGTTTCACCCTTTTTTGGCTCTCATTGCATAAGCACTCATGACTTCTTGTTTATATATAAAATAATATATAAGACTCTATGTTAGGAGGGTTAGGAGGGTCAGATATATTTCAACATATAAAGTGAATTCAATAATTATTATAGTTTGCTAGAATCAATAATATATTATCATATTTTGTGTAATATAACTTATGTATTATAAACACTATGAGATATTGTCGCTTGTGAATTTTCGCACATAAAATCATATAATAACTCTATGTTAAATCCTAGAAATATATAAAAACACTTTCCAAGATAATCAAAATTAATAACTTGTCGTTCTCTAAGAACAACTTTGTCATCAATATCACCAACACCAAGAAAATGCTTGATGTACCAATGGATCATCATTCTTTGGAGCAGACCTTGACGCATAATGATATATAATGATATTGCTAAATGGTAAGGTTTTCTCCAAAAACTTTATCAAAAAATCCCCAATTTATTTTAGTTCCTCTATAAGAGAATGGTAATGTGTGATATGATAGTGAGTAATGGTATTTGATTTCTTAAACCTTAAATCTAATAAACATGGTTAACAATATAGAAATTAAAATTAATCTAAATTTAAAATAAATAAGAAATAGTAGAGATGATAGAAATATTACAATTTTCCTCGTATGCTGGTGGATTATAGAGTGTTATATACATGTATTTCTCAATACATGGAGTCTATAATTTTTATAATGTAGTACTTTGCAATGGAGAAATTAGATCAAAATTAAAGAGTGGTTATAATTAGAGAGACAAATTGTGTTCAATTTAGTTTTACCTTACACATATTTCTCAACAAATCATTTTTATGTTAAAATCATTTTTTATGTTAAAATCCTTTTTATCCATATAATTAAAAAATTGAGTTCTAGTGGCAGATACTTGAATCTGGTACATGGTAAAAAGGAGAGAATAAAGTGTACCAAAGTTTTTAAGTTGTAAAAGAGAACTTTAATGGTATATCAATAAATCTCCATTCCAACCTATCTTATGCCTTAAAATATCAATTCTTAACCGAGCCACACCCTTTTTTCCCTTGTGACTTCAAATGCAATCATTGTATTATGAGCTAATAGCCTCCCTTCATTAAAAGCACTCTGTTTGTTAGACACTGTCTAGATTAAACATAGTTTGAACTTATTCACCACAACCTTCGACAATATGCGCATCAGTACATTATAAAGATAGATAGGTCGAAGATCTTACATATATTTCAGTTGTTTAACCTTAGGAATAAGACATACAAGCCTACGATTTAGTTCCCTTGGCCCATGTCATGTATCAAAGAAATCTGACAAAATAGGATAACATATCTTTTAAAAATATTTCAATACGTTTGAAAAATGTCGGGTTCGACCCATGTGGATCTAGTGACTTGTATTGATGCATGAAAAAAGACTACATTCTTAACTTCCTCCTCCCTAATAGGTAATATGACCTAGTGATTGTGAGATAATATTTAAATTTTTTTTGCAAAAAGGGTAAAATTTGACACGACCTTAATCCAATAATCATATATCAAACAAAACGGTAAAATTTGACATAAATTTAAACAACTACCCGAGCAGAAACAAAACCATGTAAAGCCATAGGAAAAAACATATGTGTGGTGTATTATCCAACTAAATCATAGTGGAAGACATGTAGATGTGGAGGCCATAATAAGGAATATCATATATGCATGTCCCATAATTACAATATACATGTTTGTGTTATCGTGGTTTTGGTATTTTGTTTATAACTTTGAGCCAAAGCCAAAGCGACCAAATCGAGATGTTCCTCCACACTCTGACGTTTTACCTTGAGCAGAAGATGCTTTTTTGATGAGTCATTTGATCCAAGTTTGTGGAGAAACCACCCTGCAAAGAGAAAGTTAGGTACCGGTTTTGTAAATAACAATCTGAGAATCTCATATTGTAATTTAATTTAATTCCTTATCACCAAATGATAAGGAGTTGTAAAAAAAAAGAGCACAAAATGTTTTACCTATCGAAGGGAATCCATGTTATAAAAGATGGCAACCTTTCCACTTTTGCTAACTTTATACATTTCCCTGTAGTAGGTAGCAAGGTCATAGTTGCAGATCAATGTCCTCCACCAATACTATGGATGCCATTTTCTTCGTTATTTATATTAAAAACATATCGCCTCTCCGTCCTTGAACTATTCTTGTTATCGACACTTGTGGTATCTCTTCTTTCAAAACATTTGTTCTCACTTCCCGTAGCTCAGGTCATCTTCTCACAATTTTCTTTTATCTTTTTCTAAAATGAAAATGATAAAAAAAATATAAGATGTGAATTATAATAACACTTGCTTAATTGATTCCTAATAAACAATTATACAAACACCTTTATATGACCTAGGCGATTGGACACAAGATTTTTATTTAACGATTCGATATATATAAAACATCTGAAAGTATTGAATATCTTCTTTGTAGTGAATTCATTCTATAAAGATTAACAAACTACTAGAACACGGAGCAAACAAAAAGTCCAAAATACAAATTCTACTTTTACAACGACAAGTGATACCTCACAATTTCGTACCACTATCATTCCAAACAAATCCCAATATAACTCAAAATTGATAATAAGACACGATAGACAAATAAACTATGATTTAATAATAAACCCTAATTAACACATAGTGTAACATCGATAAAGATCCCAAACACAAAATAACATAGAAACAAAAAAGCAAGGAGGTAAATTAAACAATCATTAACAATAATCGACCAAATTTAATCTTCTCCTAAATTAAATTTAGTGAATTGAAAGAACATTAGGAAGATGATTTAGGGAAAAAATACATTCCGTTCAAGGTTTATCTTTTCCGAGATTTAATCTTCTTGGAGCTTTAGTCTTTACAAAGATTTAATATTCAGTGTTTGAGAGAAATATTCAGCAAAGATTTAATCTTTCGCCGCAGTGGAGATTGTTTGACAGTCTTTGTATTTTTTGTTATTTAATAGACAACCGGGAAACCAATTTCAGCAAGCCCGAGCACAAGTTTTGAACAAGACCGCCTAACTTTTGGGACCAAATCTCTGATCTACTGTAACGGTTATATAATGTATTTGTAACGACCTCAAAATTTTGTTGATCCAGTTGCAATGTTTTTAAAATCCCTTGCAATAGACATGAATCACCTTTCAACAACAATGTTTTTTAGATAGTTTTTAAAAATCTGGTTGGCGAAATCAATTCTATGGTATAGTGAACTAAACCTTGTATAACCATTATTCATCTAATACCTGATTCTCCTACAGACTGGAAGCTATTCCTCATACATACCCTGATATACTCTGGTGATATTTATAAATTGCTTTATGCTCTGAAATAAATGTTTTATCATTGTTAAAATATTTATCATGTTGAATTGTTATAGAATTGGATAGATTTATAAATATGGAACAGATTCGTGGTCAGACCAGATTGGTGGTCATATTAGGCCAATGTGTGCCTTTAATCCAGTATAGAGAGCATAGCTGGGTGCCTTGATCGGGGTTAGTGTGTCACTGATCAGCAGCTTAACCTTGGTTTTAAACTTAAAAATGAATATCCAATTCTAATAATTGCTTAACAAGGAACTAGATTCCTATGAATCATTTCAATTGATCACTGTTTACACCTAGTTATTGTTATTATAACTTGCTGAGCTAGTTAGCTCACCGATGTGAATCTGTTTAGGTCAATCTACAGTTAAAATGGAAATTGTTGGTAACGAGGATCCCGGTCTAGTATGCGATCTAGGATTCCCGGTTGAGTTGGATCGAGCTAGTTTGAGTTATGCAAGTTTGTAAGAATGATTTCATTTTCAGTTGTAAGTTAAACTAGTTGGGATTTGATATGACGTAATAAAAGTCAAGGTTTGTGGTTGGTTTTCATACTTTCACCTGTTGGGATCCGTGGTTGCGTAAATAAGGATAATTCCATATAATATTTCATATACAGGTTTATATAATATGTGTGTTGTGAACCCCAAACTTCTGACCCGGGTTCGGAGGGTGTCACAACCACCATCTCCAAAGCTAAATCAACTACTAATATAACCTAATATACAACCAGTGCTACCACTAAAGCTACCAGCAATGCTACCATAAATTGCCACTACTAAGACTAACCAATATAACACTAATGCTACCACTATGGCAACTAGCCATTCCACCACCAATACGATCACTAATCTACCACCAATGCCAACACCAATGCCACTACTAAGACTAAATAATATAACATCAATGCTACCACCTGTAGTACCATAATTAAACTGGCCATGGATGGAACTGCTTAAGCTAGCAGAAAACTTCAACACCAACACCAATAATACCACCACCAATTCTCCAGCAAAGATTACCGCTTTCAATGCCACCAATCGCACTAATAAGAGCTCCAGGACCAATGGCACCATCAATTCCAGCAAATCCACTACTAATATTATCGTTTCTAGTACCACCAATGTAACCACTAAAGATGCTAGCCATGCTGCCACTAATCCCACTATTAAAACTACCCAATATACCACCAATGCTACTACCACTTATGCCATTATTAAAGTTACCACCAATGATACACCTTAAGTTAGGCACAAACTTCACCACAAACAATCCCACCACAAATTTCACTCTAAGATTACGACTACTAGTGCCACCAATTGGACTAGTAAAATTACCACCACCAGTGACACCGCCAACAATATTACTACCTGGATTAAAGAAAAACCATAACTCTATACTTTTCAAATAGTTATGGATCTATAGAAGTTACTAAGCAACGGGTTCTAGTGAGACTGAAAATGGTGACCCTACGTATTCATGTATTGGAAATATAATTTCTTCAAACACTAAAAAAATTTCCCAAACAAAGCCTACATCTCTATCAAGTAAGAAATCTCATTTTCAACCATGTGTGTTGTGAAATGAAGTTAAAAAGTGATGGGGCTTCGTGAGATGGGAAACTCCGAATATACGTAAACTTCGTGTGTTATTAGGTCAACAAAGAGTAATTTAGAGTTGTTGTCATATATCATTAAAAAATAAAAACACACCGCACATAGATCCACTTGTACTATGTGCATTCATATTTATAAAATATATTGGCATGGTAAAAGTAAAAAAATAACAAAGAAACGTTACACGGTACATTGATGAAGAGGAGAAAGGGAAGGCACTTAGAGCATTTTCTTCATTGTTTTTGGAACATGTTGCAAGTAGCAAGAAAAATATAATTCTCTGAAAATGTCACTAAAGTAAGGTCATACATAAACATAAATAAATTTAATAGTATAATTCAACAAATATGAACATAAAATATAAATAATAAGTGGGCTTCTTTCTATAAATTTTCATTTTTTTTCATATATCTTGTACTTGATTATTTATGAGGAACAAAAAAAATTAATACAAATGTAACTGATTTTTTTCTAACCTTGACATATAATCTTGAAAGGATAATTCTTGACATAGAGGTCATGTAAAAATAAATACAAGTGACATTCCATGTAAATCTACATACATATATACAAGGAAATAGGATACTTATTTTAGTGTTTGATTTCTACCAAAAGTTTATGCAAATAACACATATGAAAAGAAAATGAAGAAATAGAGAAATAATAATTATTACCATACCTTTGTTAAACAAACATCAATTCATGATAAACCAGTAAACCTTATCCACTAGTCCTCCACCAATTCATTGATTAGTCCTCCACCAATTCATTTGGAGATGTGTTTAACCTTACAGCACCAAACACTCTTTTATAGAAAATACAAATAACTCCAAAACCCTATTTCATGATCATGTACAAATTCATTTTGTTTGTAAGGGCGACATGTGCTGATATTAGGGTTTACCTACCTTTTTAATATGTTATATTTTGCAGGCCCAATTGTATATCATGGGTTTCAGTGGGCCCAATTTAGTTTAAATTGTTTTTTATCTTACTATCAATTTCTTATTACAAATTCAAATTTTTTCTTTTTATAAAAATATAATTTAACAAAGTGTGCTCCATGTATTATATAAACTAAATGGGTGTTGATTTACAACCATAAGTAGACAATCATTACTCTAATTTATTTGTATTGTAAATAAAATGAGATTCTATAAATTAAGTAAATGGTAAGCATTGTATAAAAACTTTACGAAAAATGACATTTTCTCAAAAATTTAAATTTATTTAGTGAAATTATATATAAATTCCCTAGTGACCTCAACTAACAATAATATATGTACTACTACGAACCCTAACAAAGAATAATAGAAGTACTACTATCATACATTCAAGTCTTAAAAACCTCTCACAATAATTGAGATATTATTGGTCATGTAAAAATTAATATTACCATGACAACATTTAATCAATTAAATTTCTAGAGGTATAAGATACCATACCAAATTTTTCCACAAACAAGTCATAGGTATGGGAAAAATGATACAATTTTAAAAATATTTACTAATTGCTATTTTATTTAAACATAGGAATTAAAATGGAAGATAATATGATTGTTGATTTTTATTTTATTCTTAGTCAATTTGATTTGAACATGTAAAATGACAATATATTGTGGGTAACACTACATATACCATATTCATTCACTGGTTGATTGGGAAAAATCTAAATTTGGAAGAAATTGAATGAGAAATGGAGCTGATAGTGTCTAAGTATATAAGTTGTTTGACTTGACCATCTATACTTTAACATAATTATAATGAATATTTTAATATGGTCAATTTTAATAAAAAATTATTATTTAAACATGCTTATATTTATAAACTTGTTTTGTAACTCAAAATTTTCAATAGACAAGTTTTCCAACAAATTTTGGGTCTTTCACAAGGTGGGTATGAAATGCAAAGAAATATGTACCAAAATATAATTCCATTATTTTTTAAGATGATAAAGAGGATACGTATAAAAATTACTGCTAGAATTTCCTTTTTTGAATAAAATTATTAATATTAAACTTTAATTCAAAAAAATAATTATTTTAAAAAGATATGTAAAATTATTAATTTTACATGAACAAAGTTCAGAAAACATGTATATTCTACTAAGTTTAGCCTAAAATTTATGTAATTCATCATTTATATTGACTTTGGTATAAAACCACTATTATGGCCCAATAAGCATTTTTTTCTATATAACAAATAGTAGAAAATGACTAGTTAAATTTTATACCAACTTTGTAATTTTTTTGTTATGATTTGAATCTACCGGTTCTATTAGTCTTAGAAAATTATTCTCAAAAAAATATTTTAATAATCATATAAAGTAATCATTTAAGCAGAAAATTATAAGTTTCTAACTTCAGTTGAGAAAATTTTATAATGAAAAATATGTTTTCGACAAATAATTAATGCTTACAAAAATATATTAAAATTATTTAAATATCATTTACATTGCTTATATTTTGTACTCACCATTTTTTATAGTTCTTTGAGTAATTTAATCCAAATTAGTTATTTGAATAAACATTTCTTTTCTTGCAAATATTTTAAGAAAATATAAAAAATAATAAGATCACCAAATTCTAAGAAAAACTATTAAAAAGGAGATCAAAATTTAAATTCAAAGTTTGTCAAATCCCAGAACATACCTCAATTGAGTTCTGATTTCCTGAAAATTAAAAAATGGTTTATAAAACTTCAAAAAATTTGGTGTCAAAAGTTGATGATATTAGTAAATAACTATCACATTTTTTTATTAGTATTTCATATGAGAGTTTAATAAAATGACCTCATCACTATTTATTGATGAATACTTCTCATCACATTGTTCATATTAGTAATTTTTTGATATTATAGCATATATTTTAGGATTCTTTATTGATTTTATATTTATTGATTGTGTAAGTCACTAGTAGGTTAACACTGTTGCATTTATTTTATCATACGTATAACCTACAAGCTGTAAAGATATTTGCTCATGTTCAGCTAGAGAATTTTGTAATAAGTTTTTATTCAATAATATAAAAACTATTCTTCATTATTGAGTACATAATTGGATTTAATTGTATAATTTATATTGACCCCTCTATAGGTAATTAAAGGCCTAAACATTGATATCAAAGCTTGGTGTTTATATAGAATCACTTTAAGATGCAGAAAATAATCGTTAATGGCAGATAATGAAACTCAACAATATGGGCCGTCACCATTAGCCATAAACCAAATCAACAACAATATGAGCAATATGAAACCATAAATTTTCAATCTTGAAAATTAATGAATATCAGTTTGTAAAGTCGAGATGACTATATGTCTGCACGTAACAGATGGTGAATACTCGAAGGGATTTATGATGGACCTCATTAGCCCATGAAAACTGGTTGTTGCTATTCGTGGTAAGAAAAAAATGCAAAAGTCGCACATTTTTGCATAACAATCTAGACAGTGTGATGTCCCCTAGGTTTATTGGATGCAAAACAACCAAGGAAATTTGAGACACTTTGGTGGTTAAGTGTAAGGCACAACCGCTATCAAGAAGATTCGAAGGACAATACTCAATCACCAGTATGAGCACTTTGACTCAAAACATGATGAGTCTTTCTTTGAAATCTATGATAGATTTCAGAAATTGTTGAATGATTTGTCACTTGATGACATAGAGTATGATCCAGCAGATTCAAACTTGAAGGTTCTTCTTGCACTTCCTCAAAAGTGTGACTTGAAAGTTATATGAACAAGGGATAATTATGATCTTGAAGACACATCTCTAGTTGAGATATATGGAATTCTGAAAACTAATGAACCGAAGATGGAGTAGAAAAGTAAGACGAAATGGGACAAGACATGTTTCTCTCAGGGTAGAGGAAAAACAAGAGAGAAATTTGCAAGAAATAGCCATTTCAAAATGAAAGGCCATGATTGTATAGTCTGACACCGAGTCTCAAATACTCATGATGACTTACAAAATTATTCAGGAACTGAAATTGATCATGGTAATGATGAAGATATCCTACAAATGATGCTCTTTTAGTTAAAAAGTTTAGAAATACGGGCTATATAGATTTTAAAAAAAAATGTTTATGAAAAAAAGGTTCTAGTACCTCGAACATTACCCTAATAAGAGGAATTAAAGGAAGAATGATCACAAGGAGTCAAGGTATGGGAAAATTACAAGTCAAAGATCAAGTGCTATCATTATGATGAAGTCTAACACTTTGCTGCTCATTGAGAAAGCCAAACGTTGAGAAGAAGCAAGCCTTGATCAGCAAGAAGAAGAATTGAAGCAAGTTTTGACGAGAAGAACAATTGGGATGATACATTACAAGAGTACAAACTATGCTCACAAAAAATTGCATAATGTTGTGTATTTCTAACAAAGTAAATTTTATTATATATATGATTTAACTTTTTTCTATTATAAAGGGCTTTTCTTAATTTTAGGTAAAAGTTACAAAATAAATTAATGGAGATTAAATAATTTAAACATGTATATATTATTTTGTTGAATGATATTATCTTGTTAAACTAACATTGTTGAACAATCAACTTTTGGAAATTTATATGAATTATTCATAGTAAAGTCAATATTTATTTAAATTGAAATGATATCAATTATTGAAAATTAGTTTTTATGATTTTCTTGCTAATAAAATATGTTAAACACATTATTCAGACATCATTTTAAGGATGAAATAAAGAACATGAACTCATAAATTGTTATGATAAAAACAAACACATTATTCTCAAATCCACTTACTCAAATTTACAAGGAAAATACAATATTGTAAAAATAAAACTTAAATAATCATCATAAACATATTTATGTTTACAAAATAAATTGAACAAATTAAATACTTAATCTTGAATAATAAAGTATCTTATATAAAATATGTAATGTCAAGATTAATGAATATTGATATGTGTAACTCCTTAGTTTGATGATCACAACACATCAAGCCATCATGTTGTTATTTGAGAATGTTTTGCAGGATATAACAACTTAATGTCATTGTTGTTTAAGTATCATGACAGCAAACTATCATAAGACAGTAATCTATTTCAGCAAGTTATGATCAACTATGTCAGAATAACAGCAAGCCAAGATGCACAGTCCAGATTCAACAAGGAAGTCGAATTCATGGAGATTTTATAGGATCTTCATATATATCAGTTGTAAGGACTTCTCTAATATAATATACGTGCATGATATATATAGAGCTCTTTATAAAATGTTTTTAATCATTCAAATTGATTTCCTAAAGAATAGGAGTTTGTTTCTCTTTCAAACTCTTTCTTCTATCTTCTGATCAAAACGTTTTATCCTCTACTAAATAGAAGAGATATTTTCTGAACGTTGGACTTCTGTGTTTTCTCTTCAATCTAACGTACACATGAAGGTTGGAAACCATCCCAACGACCTTACACGATAGAATTGGATTCTAGCTGTTGTAATTTGTGAGGCTGTTTTTCAAATGTTAATGTATGTATATATATATGTGGTTTCTTGCAGATTTTATTACTGACAGAATTTGCAAGCAAGAACACATACAACTCCTGATCTTTATTGTTTCTAAAATACTCTTGAGCTCTAATTATATACACGTGTTTCATCTTAGTGAGAGTTTATAGTTTGAGTTGTAAACTTTATCATTGATTAGTATTGTTCAAATTGTATTGATTAGTTGCTGGATAAGTTGGCTAGGGAAACAAGGGTTTAGTGGTACTTGGTAGAGGAGTTTGTACTACGGGATAGTATAGTACTTAGAGAGCAGGTTCTTAAACAGGGTTTCAGCAAGCCATTATCAGCAGCTGGGATAAAGGGAGATATATTGTTGTATCTTGTAGTTGTAACCTTCATGATCAATAATATATTCTCTTACCAAGTTGGTAAGGGACCAGGACGTAGACCATAGGGGATTAGGGGTCGAACCTGGCTAAAATTCTTGTGTGTTCTATTTACTTTCCTGCATATTATTTTCTGCATTGCATTTAGTCATATCAGCTTACTATCATTGTCAGATTATAGTTCTGTTGGTAAAATCTCAGTAAGCTATTTTCGGTAAATTTTAAAAGTAATCCTAGTTAGCTATAATCACCTATTCACTCCCCTCTAGGTGTAATTTCAGTTGGTATCAGAGCTTTGGTATACTAATCTTTCTGTAACAGGAATAGTATTCGATCGAAATGGATGACAAATATCCCGGAGGAACCTCAGATTACCGAGCACCTCTCTTGCTTGGTACAGAAAACTATAACTGGTGGAAAGGTCGCATGTAAGTGTATCTATCCAGGGAGCCACTAGCTTTGAGAGTTGTTCAGAAGGGTCCTTTTGAGTTCAAGGACAAGAAGGCAAAGTGAAAGACGTTGATGATCTCATAGAGGCTGAACTAATCAAATACAACTTCAATGAAAAGGCTAGGAATTCTCTCATAAATGGGTTATGTCCTAGTGAATGTGATAAAGTCTCTTCATGCAAATCAGCTAAAGAGATATGGGATACTCTGGAATTGTATCACGAAGGATCCAAGAGTTTAAGAAAGGTGAAATTGAGTAAACTAATGAATGAGTTTGGAAATTTCAAGCTTCAAGACGGAGAAACTATTCGAGAAAGTCCAGCTAGATTCCAGATAAATCTGAATGCCTTAAAGCAGCTTGGCAAACATATCCCACAAGAGGAAATCAACATGAAGATACTTAGTGCCGTGCCATTTATCTATGAACCAAAGGTAACAGCTTTAGAATCCTCTCCAACTATAGATACTATAGATCAATTGCCTGTTTTTGCAGAATTGGAACAATTTGAAAGCAAAATCAAGGAAAGCCAATCAAGTTCTATGCAAGCTCCAGTTGCTCAAATGAAGCAATTAGCTCTTCACACTGATGATAGCTTACTGGAATCTGAAGATGAGTCAGACGAAGAACTAGCTTTAATATCCAGGAAGATCAGAAAGATGATCGAGAAGAAAAACAAGCTGAAAAGAGATAAAAGCAGATTTTCCAACAACAAGAAGCCCAACAAGGATTCTAAAGATCAGACATGCTTTGAATGTGGAAAGCCAGGCCATTATAAGCGGGACTGCTACAAATTGAAGTCAAAACAGCAAACTGTCTTCAAGGATAAGAAGAAAACTAAAGCTCTAATGACTTGGAGTGATGATGACTCAGTTTCTAGTGATGATTCAAGTGGAGATATGGTCAATCTTGCCCTAGTTGGACTTGATGATGATTCTGTTCGAGGAAATTCAGAAAGTGGATACCTAGAAAGTGATTCAGAAGAAGATCAGAGTGAGGGTAAACTCTTGTAAATATAATTTATCTTCTGAAAATATTGTTTTGGAACCACTAACCATGCAGGAATGTAAGAATGTATCTATGGGTGAATATTATTCTCTTAAAGCTGAAAATAGCAAGCTAAAAGAGAAGAATAATTATCTCAAGACTATGGTTCAAGATTCGATGAGCAAAGTAGATACTTGGATTGACAAGAAGGTACCTACACAAGCTGACAAAGAGGCTGAAATCAAGGATCTTCAAGCTAAAGTTAGTCATGTGGAAAACTTCAACAAAATTCTTCTCAAAAGAAACAAGACTCAATTAATGGAGATCACAGAGTTAAAGAAGGAGATTGAAGCAAGGGATGAATGTTTGGAGTTGTTCAAACTCAGAGAATCAATAGATGCAACACCTTCAAATCAAGCAGAAGAACCATCTCAGCAAGCTGAAATCATAAGTCAGCAAGCTGAAAAGATTGATCTGCTCACAAAGGAAGTTGAGGATCTGAAAAAGGGCATGGGATCGTTTGTTCAAGGAGAAGAAAGTCTCAAATCTATGATGAACAACACAATTATTCCATTGGTCAGAGAAGGAATTGGAATGAATGCAAACAAGAAGGACAAAGCTCTAAGATATGAAGGAAAACATGGCATACCCTATGATTATGCTATGCCATGGAAGATATGCAACAGATGTGGAAAGAAAGGGCATCTTGAAAAGCATTGCAAAGTTCAGAATGGACAAAAATCATACCATGGAGGAAACAAACAGAAAACATCTTACTATGATCAGAATGGCAGAACAAAGACAACCTACCATCATTAGGCTGGCAGAGTTAAATCACCTAGATTTATCCAAAAATGGATAAAGAAATCTGATTTACATGTTTTATATGTTTTATCTGCTAACCATGTCGGACCCAACAAACTTTGGGTACCAAAAGGTTGAGTTATTTTATTTGTTTTGTAGATGTGTTTTGCCGCTCGAGTCAAATCAACTCAATGGATTTTAGATAGCGGATGTACTAGACATATGAGTGGAGACAAAGCACAATTTTTGCATCTTCAGATGAAAAAGGGTGGAAGAGTGACTATTGGTCATAGCAAAACTCTTCAAATTCTTGGAAAAGGTAAAATAGGTAATAAACACATTTCAATTGATAAAGTTCAATATATTAAAGGCCTTAAATATAATCTGCTTAGCATAAGTCAGTTATATGATGATAGTCATACTGTTAACTTTGGTATTGATAAGTGTATTATTACTATTGCTACTAACAAAGTCCCCCTAGTTGCTAGAAGGGAAGGAAATATATATATTTTGGACTTTGAGTTGCAGAAAACAGCTTGTTGTCTTGCTGCAATAGACACTGATCCTTATGTTTGGCATAGAAGATTGGGTCATGCTCACATGGACTTGCTTAACAAGCTTTCTAAGAAGAAGCTAGTCAGAGGTTTACCCAAAATCAAGTATGTCAAGACTGAGGTGTGTTCGGCATGCCAATTAGGCAAGCAAACTAGAAGTACTCACAAAGCAAAGAAATGGTATCTACTTCTAAACCCTTAGAACTTTTACATTTAGACTTATTTGGTCCAGAAGCTTATAGAAGTATAGGAGGTAAGCAATATGGTTTTGTAATTGTTGATGATTATTCTCGTTTTACATGGGTATTGTTTCTTAGAACTAAAGATGCTGCTTTTATGAGTTTGAGAAACTAATTAAATTACTTGAGAATAAGCTCAATACAAAGCTTGTAGGAATAAGGAGTGATCGAGGTGGTGAATTCCAAAAAGACTTTGTTACTTATTGTGAAGAAAGAGGAATATCACATGAATTCTCGGCTCCAAGGACTCCATAACAAAATGGTGTGGTGGAACGCAATAATAGGTCACTGCAAGAGACAGCAAGGACTTTTTTGCAAGAAAGCAAGTTACCTAGAAGTTTTTGGGCAGAAGCAATCAACACAGCATGCTATGTTCTGAATAGAGTATTGATAAGACCTATTTTGGACAAGACTCCATATGAATTCCTCAAGAAAAAGAGGCCCAACATCAGTTACTTCAGAATCTTTGGCTCAAAGTGTTTTGTGCTCAAGATAATTGGTAATGATGGTAAATTCGATGTTAAATCTTATGAAGCTATTTTTCTTGGTTATTCTATGAATAGTAAAACCTATAGAGTTTATAATTTGTCTAAGCATATTGTTGAGGAATCTATAGATGTTACTTTTCAAGAACCTAACAATGATCTTCCAAGAGACGCGGAAGATGATGCAGGTTAAGCTGGACAACATCAAGTTGAAACAGAAAAGGCTTCTCCAAAACAGCAAGCTGAAACAGAGACTGATTCTGGAAAACAGCAAGCTGAAATTGAAACTGCCTCAGGAAATCAGCAAGCAGAACCTTCTACTCCAGTTGATGATGCAATTGTAAAGATGGCAAAGATGACTCTTGATGGTCCTAGGGGAAATAGAGCAAAGGATAAAATACCAATCTATGATGGTAAAGACTTAACTCCTCCATCTAAGATAAGGAAGACTTCACATGAAGATATTGCAAAACATTCATTGCCAAAAGCTACACGGACAGTGAAGAATCACCCTCCAGAACAGGTTATTGGTGATATTTCTGATGGTCTCAAGACAAGAAAAGGCGCTGCAAACTTTTGTGCTTATGCTACATTTTTAGCTCAAGAGGAACCCAAAAAGGTCAAAGAAGCACTTGAAGATGAAAATTGGATCACGGCTATGCAAGAAGAACTCAATCAATTCGAACGATGTGATGTTTGGGAACTGGTCAAGCCACCAAAGGATGCTTCAATCATTGGTACAAAATTGATTTTCAAGAATAAAGTGGATAAATTTGGTACTGTTACTCGAAATAAAGCAAGGCTCGTAGCACAAGGGTACAACCAACAAGAAGGCATTGACTTTGATCAAACTTATGCTCCAGTAGCTAGATTGGAATCAATTAGGATGCTTCTTGCTTATGCTTGCTACAAGAAGATTAAGCTACATCAAATGGACGTCAAAAGTGCTTTTCTTAATGGATTTCTGGAAAAGGAAGATTATGTCAAGCAACCCCCTGGTTTTGAACATGAACAACATCCGGACTATATCTACAAGCTTAAGAAGGCATTATATGGCTTAAAGCAAGCACCAAGGGCTTGGTACAAAAGGCTTAGTAAGTTTTTGATCAAAAATGGCTTCATTCGAGTTAAATTGATCCTACTTTATTTTCTAAGCAAAATGGTAATGATATTTTGATTTTCTAGATATATGTAGATGATATAATCTTTAGATCCACTAATGATTCTATGTGTGAGTGGTTTTCTAAGTGTATGAGCAGTGAATTTGACATGAGCATGATGGGTGAGCTCAATTATTACTTGGGGCTCCAAATCAAACATTCTAAAGATGGAATTTATGTACATCAATCAAATATGTCAAGAATTTGCTGACCAGATTTGGTTTTGACAATGTCAAGCCGAAATCTACACCAATGAATCAAAACAGCAAGCTGACATCGGATGAAAAAGGTAAAGATGTTGATATCAAGAAGTATAGAGGTATGATTGGTAGTCTTTTATATCTTACTGCTTCTCGGCCAAATATTATATAGTGTTTGTGTATGTGCTCATTTTCAAGCTAAACCTAAGGAATCACACTTAAAAGCAGTTAAAAGAATATTTCGATATTTAAGTGGGACTATTAATCTTGGGTTATTTTATCCTATTACAAGCACATTTGATCTTGTGGGGTATAGTGATGCTGACTATGCGGGTTGTCAAACTGATAGAAAGAGCACAAGTGGTGTTTGTATATATTTAGGACAAAGTCTCGTATCTTGGCAAAGTAAGAAACAAACTTCAGTTGCATTATCCACAGCAGAAGGTGAGTATTTGGCAGCTGGTAGCTGTTGCTCTCAAATTTTGTGGATGATTCAGACTCTACGAGATTTTGGAATCAAGTGTGGCAAAGTTCCAATCTATTGTGACAACACTAGCACCATCAACATATCAAAGAATCCAGTTAATCACTCAAGAACAAAGTATATTGATGTTCGTCACCATTTCTTGAGAGATAATGCTGCCAAAGGTAAGATTGAATTAGTTTTTATACCTACTGAATATCAATTGGCAGATATATTTACAAAACCCCTTGGCGAAGCAAGATTTTCTACCATTCGAAGAGAACTTGGCATGTGCAGTGTATAATAGCAACCTATCTTTGGAAATTTGGCAATGTTAGCTTACTATCATTTTTCATGTTAGCTTACTATGATTGGTTATTTAAATGATATTTTTGTGATTAATTTTGTTTTATATGTCATTATCTGTTTAATTATGTTTAAATATTTGCATGATTTGCTGATTTAATTGTTAAATGATAAAAATGCTAAATGTGGTGTTTTAGATAGATTTAAACCGTTTTAATGATAAGTGATTAGATTTTAGGATATGTATAATTTGTTTTTAATTTTTTATCCTAAACTCTCCCCTAAATATCATTAAAAGAGCACGGGTTAGGGTTTTATTTCACCGCGACTCAACTTTCTCTATCTACCACCGCTTCGATCAATCAAGATCACCAGTTCAGTTCCACTCAACATGCTTCATGCTACTAGAAATTCTGGTATTCTGGGCAAGCGTACTTCCACGAAGATGGATACTGCATTGGTCGATTTGGGTCACGAGAGCGATGAAGAAGTCTCTCACACCTCTGATTCGAAGAAACTCAAGCAATCTTTGGCATTTGATTCTCCTGATCTCCAACAACGATTCACTAAAAATGCTTTGGATGTTCGTCCTATTATCCCTGGTATCCCGATTGTTGGTAAGCTTTTTCAAAACTCTGGAGCCTTACTTTTGTTTCAGAATTTGGGTATGGATTCTTTTATCATCGAAATGCCTAAGGTCTACTATCCTGATTTAATTCGTGAATTTTATGCAAATTTGATTGAAGATAAGTATGTGAACTGTATTACCACTGTGCATGACAAGAAAATTAGGCTTAATCCTCCCATTTTAAGTTCTATTATCAAGTTTGAGAATCCCTCTGAGATTGATATTTTTATTGGAAAAGGATATGTGTCATTCCCTGATTTCTCTGTGATGGATCAGTTTAAGTTGTTATTAGGATCTGTTGATAATATTGAAGAAAACCCTCAGCCCCCTTCCACTACTCAAGTATCTCCTATGACACATTTGTTGTTTAAAATCTGTAGGGCTAATGTTTGTCTTAGGGGTGGGAATAAATCAACCTTTAGTTGTCAAGATGTTACTCTGGTTTCTATGCTTCTAGCTGGTAGGGATTTTGATCTATCAAATCTGGTTTTAAAGAATATGATTGCTGCTGTTAATCAGAAAAAGATTGGACTTCCTTATGGTTTAATGCTTACCAAGGTATTTGAATTCTTTAAGATTGAACTTAAGAGTGCTGTTAAGGTGAGTGTTAAAGAAGTTTTAGATGCTAAAGTGTTAGCTCAGTCAAATTTACAAATTGACAATGGAGAGTTAGTTAGGATTTTGCCTACCATTGTTCCTGAGTCTCCTGCTGTAGCTGAGCCTTCATCTTTTACTCCAACTGCTGAGATGATGCAGCTGCTAAAAGGTATTCAAGATGATAATACCTTGTTGTTTGGTCATGTTGCTGCCACTATTGAGCAAATCAACCAGCTCAAGACAGAGGTTAAGGGTTTAAAGGATATTTTGCTAAAATTCATGTCTGTTCAGAAACCTTCAGCTTCTCAGTCAAATGCAGATTTAGACACTGGCTTGGATGATCTTGTGGATGCTGCTGAAGACTTGGAACAACAGGAGAAGCAAGATGAGTTTCTTTCACCAAAAGAGGATGCAGCTGTCAATTCTGCTCAGGAAGACTAATCTGTTTTTGATGATATAAGGGGGAGAACTTAGGAGAATTTAATTTCTTTAAGTACTTAGTCTCTGAAGACCTTGATTTAGTTTCTGAACTTGATTTAGTTTTTGTTGAAGTATCTGTGGTTTTTAAGACTTGTTGCATCTGGTACTTGATTTGATTTTTATCTGTTTATTTGGTGTGGTAAAACTTGTTGATGGATGTTTTGGTTTAAGACTTGGTTATGCTGATGCTTCTAATATTTGAAATATGTTTAATTGTTTTTACATTTAGAAGCTTATTATGCTAATTGTGATATTTTTAGTTTTATTTTATATTTTGAGATATGCATAGAATTAGGGGGAGTTTTTATAATTCTCCTAAATATGTGTAATCATCAAAAAGGGGGAGATTGTAACTCCTTAGTTTTGATGATCACAACACAGCAAGCCATCATGTTGTTATTTGAGAATGTTTGCAGGATATAACAGCTTAATGTCATTGCTGTTTAAGTATCATGACAGCAAGCTATCATAAGACAGTAATCTATTTCATCAAGCTATGATCAACTATGTCAGAATAACAACAAGTGAAGATGCACAGTCCAGATTCAACAAGGAAGTCGAATTTCATGGAGATTTTATAGGATCTTCATATATATCTGTTGTAAGGACTTCTCTAATATAATATTCATGCATGATATATATAGAGCTCTTTTATAAAAAAAATTTAATCATTCAAATTGATTTCCTAAAGAATAAGAGTTTGTTTCTCTTTCAAACTCTTTCTTCTATCTTCTGATTAAAACGTTTTATCCTCGACTAAATAGAAGAGATATTTTCTGAACGTTGGACTTCTGTGTTTCTCTTCAATCTAACATACACATGAACGTTGGAAAACCATCCCAACGATCTTATACGGTGGAATTGGATTCTAGCCGTTGTAATTTGTTGAGGCTATTTTCAAATGTTAATATATTGTTATATATATATGTGGTTTCTTGCAGTTTTTATTACTGACAGAATTTGCAAGCAAGAACACATACAACTCCTGATCTTTATTGTTTCTAAAATACTCTCGAGCTCTAATTATATACACGTGTTTCATCTTAGAGAGAGTTTATAGTTTGAGTTGTAAACTTTATCATTGATTAGTATTGTTCAAATTGTATTGATTAGTTGCTGGATAAGTTGGCTAGGGAAACAAGTGTTTAGTGGTACTTGGTAAATTTTAAAAGTAATCTTAGTTAGCTATAATCACCTATTCACCCCCCTCTAGGTGTAATTTCAATATGTCTCTTCTAAAAAAAATACACAACATTAATAAATGAATTAGAAAATATGTAATATACTCAATATGAAAAAAAATTATTTTATCTTTATCGCCACCCAACAACACCTAGTATTTTACAAAAAATATAAGTTTGAACAATTCGATAAAAACAATGAACAATTATTGAGGATCCAATTTAAAGTCCAATTATAAAACAACTAAATCGACTAATTATTATTGAATCAATATTTGTAAATAAGGTACTTAATATTGATAAATGATATATAAAAATACATTATATTTAGTGTTAAATATAAACCATATAAAATTTGAAAAACTGGTCTGATTCGATTTTAAGAAAGTCATATTTAAAAAGACGCAAAACTGCATGAACATATATTTAATTATAAAATTTTGCTTCTCTCCTAAAGAGAAAAAACTTGGATTAACTCAAATTCGGAATTTTAAAAATATTGAAATAATTTTTTTGATAGTTTTATTTTTCATCCAATTTTTTACACTAAAATATTTTGGGATAAAATTCTAAATCGGATAAAATTCTACACATCTTTAATATATTTAAAGAAATTTAACAAATGTACATTATTTTTCGAAGAAACGAAAAGTAATAAAATTAATTTTTTACATATATCAAATTGGGACGTGCCGTAATTTGCGTCTTTCTTGGGCCTCAAAATTTTGTATAAAATCCAGATTCATTATTTTTTTTAGAAAAATTGATTTGATCCAAATTCTAAATATTTAAATTAATTATGCCACCCTTAACACTATTTAATTTATCTTTATATATTGATATGTCTTTTCTAAAAAAATACACAACATTAATAAATGAATAAGAAAATATGTTATATATTGAATATGAAAAAAAAATTTATTTTATCTTTATCGCCTCCCAACAACACCTAGTATTTTACAAAAAATATAAATTTAAACAATTCAATAAAAACAATGAACAATTATCGAGGATCCAATTTAAAGTCCAATTATATAACAACTAAAACGACTAATTATTATTGAATCAATATTTGTAAATAAGGTACTTAATATTGATAAATGATATATAAAAACACGTTATATTTAGTGTTAAATATAAACCATAAAAAATTTGAAAAAACTCGTCTGATTCGATCTTAAGAAAGTCATATTTAAAAAGGCCCGAAGCTGCATGAACATATATTTTATTATAAAAATTTGCTTCTCTCCTAAAGAGAAAAAACTTGGATTTACTCAAATTCGGAATTTTAAAAATATCGAAATAATTTTTTTGATAGTTTTATTTTTCATCCAATATTTTACACTAAAATATTTTGGGATAAAATTATAAATCGGAAAAAATTCTATAAATCTTTAAAATATTTAAAGAATATTTAACAAATGCACATTATTTTTCGAAGAAATGAAAATTAATAAAATTAAGTTTTTTACATATATCTAATTCGGACCTGCTGTAATTTGCGCCATTCTTGGGCCTCAAAATTTTGTATAAAATCTAAAATCATTATTTTTTTAGAAAAATTGATTTGATCCAAATTCTAAATATGTAAATTAATTAAGCCACCCTTAACACTATTTAATTATCTCTATTTAAATTATTAAATATTTATCTTTTAAATTGAAATGAACATTTATCATTTTTAGTTAAAATAAATTAGTCAGTTTAATTATAATTATTATGTTCCCACTGTGGCTTATTGGCTTTGTATTCTACAAATATTTTATTTTTGTTTGCTAATAGAACCTATAATATTGCTCACTTTGTAAGTAAAGAGTTAATATTGGTATTTAAGCAAGCAAAATAACTTCTAATTGGATTTATCTTCTTGTACCAAGATAATCCATAAAGAAACTAACAATTCATGTTTTTAATAGAATTAGTTGGACCAAAATTCAAGACTTGTTCCACTAAAACCAAGTCCTAACAAAACTTTAAATACTCATTTAAATTTGATAAAATTTACATAAAAATAAGTGGAGAAAGAAATATGCAAATCAATGCAAGAAGCAGTGTTTAAGATATAGTAAGTCTAGTGTAGACCACCGCACATGAAGCATATTTTTTACATAGTATATAGCATAAAATGATTTAGAAATAGTAATAATTGCTGCAATCACTAATGGGGTATTCAGAGGATGGAATCATTGGCATGTTGTTCTCCATGTATGCAGAAGCAGCAACAACCCCACTTCCAAGTTGTACCAAGTAACCAACATCCTTAAGAATCATCTCCATACCAGTAAGACACCCTATCACTTGCAACACCCGTAAGTTTATAGTAGAATATTTATAAATATTTCATTATTTTTCGAAATAGTTAGTAAGAGGTAAATAGAGAGAAAATATTTATAACTTGTCTCGTTTATGACTGATTGTGTGGTCTTAGCAAAAGGAAGTAGGATACAAGATTATGGATCATATTATGAATTTGACAAAGTTTTGTTAAAGTTTCTCAAAGAGAATTGAGGAACTAAAATATTTTACTATTAATCTTGTCTCTGGTCAAATATGTAGATGCAACAAAATCTATAACATTGAATATAAGAAATGATAATATATCTCATTTAGATTTCTCACATGATCTATCCTCGAATCCTTTCTTGCTACTTTATTAAGTCCAAGCCATAAGATCCAGTTGTATCATTCTATGCGCTTCTAATAACTTCTCAACTATCAATGTACGCAGGTACCATAACCGCAGTAACAATATGACTAATATGACTAAACCGTTCATCTTTCTTAGTGCAGTTTTTCAGCCCCCAGGCCTCCACAACAAACCTGTGATATGAACATATAGTCACACAATATCCAAAAATGTAAAACAAAGATGAGCCCTCAATAATCCGATTCTTAAAATTCTGTGAGCAATTAGATGATGAAATAAAAATTGACTAAAATTAAAATCATTGCACTTGTAATTCTTAAATCATCTATAAACTGAACTGGTTTGTAATATTTACATTGTATCTACAAATAATGGTTTCAACATATTACTACTTTCTATGCATCTCACAAAGAATACATAATCAAACAAAAAATATTTTCAGTGTTTTGCTTAAGCTGCATATAAGAATAAAGCATTGAACTTGTTGTTGTTGCAAGGGGAGTCTGCCTTGCTATCACGTTATCAAGTCTTTCCTCAAATATTAGATCAAGTGATGCCTGAGATGAGATAAAAGTTGAATGGAACGAGTACAAAATCTCGTGTTCAATTTGTTTCACCTTTTTGGCTCTCATTACATAAGCAGCTCATGACTTCTTCTTTATATATAAAAATAATATATAAGACTCTGTGTTAGGAGGGTCACATACATTTCAACATATAAAGTGAATTCAATAATTATTGTAGTTTGCTAGAATCAAGAATATATGATCACATTTTATGTAATACAACTTATGTATTATAGCCACTATCAAATATTGTCGCTTCTGAATTTTTGCACATAAAATTATATAATAACGCTATGTAATCTCGTAGAAATATATAAAAACACTTTCCAAGATAATCAAAAATTAATAACTTTCCGTTCTTTGAGAACAACGTTGTCATCAATATCACAAACACCAAGAAAATGCTTGATGTACCAATGGATCATCATTCCTTGGAGCAGACCTTGACGCTTAATGATATATATTGATATCGCTAAATGGTAAGGTTTTCTCCAAAAACTTTATCAAAATATCCCCAATTTATTTAAGTTCCTTTATAAGATAATGGTAATGTGTGATATGATAGCTGAGTAATGGTATTTGATTTCTTAAACCTTAAATCTAATAAACATGGTTAACAATATGGAAATTAAAATTAATCTAAATTTAAAATAAATAAGAAAATAGTAGAGATGATAGATACATTATAATTTTCCTGGTATTCTGGTGGATTATAGAGTGTTGTATACATGTATGTCTCAATACATGGAGGCTCTAATTTTTTATAATGTAGTACTTTGCAATGGAGAAATTTGATCAAAATTAAATAGTGGTTATTAATTAGAGAGACACATTGTGTTCAATTTAGTTTTACTTATACATATTTCATAACAAATTGAGTTCTATTGTCGGATACTTGAATCTGGTACATGGTAAAAAGGAGAAAATAAAGTGTACCGAAGTTTTTTAAGTAGTAAAAGAGAAGTTTAATCGTTATATCAATAAATCTCCATTCCAACCTATCTTATGCCTTAAAATATCAATTCTTAACCCACCCACACCCTTTTTTCCCTTGTGACTTCAAATGCAATCATTGTATTATAAGCTTATAGCCTCCATTCATTAAAAGCGCTCTATTTGTTAGACACTGTCTAGATTAAACATAGTTTGAACTTATTCACCACCACCTTCGACAATATGCGCATCAGAACATTATAAAAATAGATAGGTCGAAGATCTTCCATATGTTTCAGTTGTTTAACCTTATGAATAAGACATACAAGGCTACGATTTAGTTCCCTTGGCCCATGTCGTGTATCAAAGAAAATCTGACAAAATAGAATAACATATCTTTTAAAAATATTTCAATACGTTTAAAAAATACCGGGTTCGACCCATGTGGATCTAGTGACGTATTGATGCTTGAAAATGACTATATTCTTAACTTCCTCCTCCCTAATAAGTAATATGACCTAGTGATTGTGAAATAATAATTAAAAAAAGTTTGTAAAAAGGGTAAAATTTGATACGACCTTAATCTAATAACCATATATCAAACAAAATGGTAAAATTTAACATAAATTAAAACAACTTACCCGAGCAGAAATAAAACCATGTAAAGCCATAGGGAAAAACATTTGTGTGTGTACTATCCAACTAAATCATAGTGGAAGACATGTAGATGTGGAGGCCATAACAAGGAATATCATATATACATATCCCATAATTACAATATACATGTTTGTCTTGTCGTGGTTTCGGTATTTTTTTTTATAACTATGAGCGAAAGCCAAAGCGACCAAATCGAGATGTTCCTCCAGACTGTGATGTTTTACCTTGTGGAGAATATGCTTTTTTGATTAGTGGCTTTTGCAGCTCACAAGAAGTTCAAGCTCTATCAGATGGACGTCAAGAGCGCTTTTCTAAATGGCTATTTCAAGGAAGAAGTCTACGTGAAGCAGACTCTAGGTTTTATTCACGAGAAATACTCTAACTATGTTTAAAAGCTCAAGAAATCTGTCTATGGATTGAGACAGTCCCCTCGTTGTTGGTACGAGCGTCTCAGTCAGTTTCTTGTGAACAATGGTTTCATTCGTGGTACACTCGATCCAACTCTCTTTATTTTTCATAAACGTGATAACTTTCTTTTAGTTCAAGTTTATGTTGATGATATAATATTTGGATCTTCTAACGAATCTTTGTGTAAGTGGTTCTCTGATTGCATGCATAAGGAATTCGATATGAGTTTAATGGGTGAATTACAGTACTTTCTAGGTTTGCAAATTAATCAGTCTAATGCAGGAATATTTATTCACCAAGGCAAGTACATTAAGGATCTACTCAAAAGGTTTGCACTTGATTATGTCACACCTAAATCAACTCCGATGAGTACTTCAGTTAAGCTTACAAAGGATGAACAAGGTACACCTGTAGATGTCACTAAATTTCGAGGTATGATTGTCTCATTATTATATTTAACTGCCTCACGACCTGACATTATGTATAGTGTATGCTTGTGTGCTCATTTTCAATCTTAACCTAAAGAATCTCACTTGAATGCCGTTAAACGTATTTTTAAATATTTGAAAGGTACGAGTGACTTGGGATTATTTTATCCAAGCTCCTCTCCCTTTGACTTAATCGGTTTTTCAGATGCTAACTATGCAGGGTCACAGGTTGATTGAAAAAGCACAAGTGTTGCTTGTGAATTTTTAGGAGATTGTTTAGTTGCATGGCATAGCAAAAAGCAAACTTCAGTAGCTCTTTCTACAGCTGAAGGAGAGTACATTGCAGCTGGAAGTTGCTGTGCTCTAATTTTGTGGATGCAACAAACATTACAGGATTTTGGTATTTCTTACTCAAATATTCCTATTTATTGTGATAATACTTCTGCAATTAATATCTCTAAAAATCCTGTCATGCATTCTCGTACTAAGCATATTGATGTTCGTCACCATTTTCTACGAGATAATATTTCTAAAGGTAATATTGAGCTTATTTATATTTCTACTGAGAAACAGCGTGCAAATATCTTCACTAAGCCCTTAGCTGAAGATAGATTTTGTTTGATGCGTCGAGAACTTGGTATGTGCTCCTTGTGTGATTAATTCTTTTATCCCTTTTATGATGTTGAGGGGGAGAAAGAGTTATTTTTATGATGTTGAGGGGGAGAAATAGTTATTTTTCAATTTTGATTATGTACTAATTTCATTTGATTCTATACTTATTGTTATATCTGTTGTATAAAGATATAATCTGCATATGCTATTTTCTTGTTACTAACATCTTGAACAGAGCCTAAAGTGTTTTTGATAGGGGGAGCAATTGTTCTCTTTGTCATCATCATAAAAGGGGGAGAATGTTGATTTGCAGATTTCTGATGATGACCTAATTCAAGATATACGTAGAGAATGCAGATTCTGGGACTTAGTTGTTCAAGATGTGTTCATTCAAATATTTTCAAACAAATAGATTATCCAATCTTATCTCTTCTTTGTTTTAAAAATTAAACCCGTTAGATTTGTGTGTATAAATACACATCTTGTTTTTCAGATCCAACAAGAGTGCTTATTCCACGTTCTATCTTTATTCTCTAAAAAACTCTTCTTATTTCATTCTCTTGAATATTCTATCAAAGAAGAAGACACATCTCATATTTTCAGATTACACCTAATGATTCCATGTTCTATCTTTATAATCTGAAAAATCATTCTTATTTTATATCTCTTGAATATCCGGTCAAACAAGAAGCCTAATTTGAGTTGTAATCAATCTGTTTTTACTTGTACTCGTGTATTCATATCAACTTTGTGCCGGGTTGTGGCAAGCTTGATTCCAAAGTATAGCAAGGTAGCTAGAAGGCTAAAGAATAGCAGTGGGCTAGGTAGCAAGGTAGCTTGGGAAAACGGTTTCTTTCAGGTGCTATATTTGTAATAAAGGAAAAGACTGTAAGTTCTTTTATTAAAGTTGATATAATACATTCTCTATGCTAGTTGGCATGGGGACTTGGATGTAGGCCATAGACTAGGTGTAGGGGCCGAACCAAGTGAAAACTCTTGGTGTTCTGCATTGTTTAATTTCTTTATTACAGCATTTATATTTCAGTAATTTACTTTCTACGGTTAAAAGAGACTATCCCATACCCTGTCTCATTTGTAAAGGGACTGTCCCATTTGCATAAGAGACTGTCCCATTTGCCTTGACAGTTAGAATATTATTTTATCTATCGAGCCATCGAATTTCAATAACCTACAAGCTCTCAAGATATTTGCTCATCTTGAGCTAGAGAATTTTGTAATAAGATTTTATTCAATAATATAAAAACTATTCTTCATTATTGAGTACATAATTGGATTCGATTGTTATAATTATATTGACCCCCTTTATAGGTAATTAAAGGCCTAAAAATTGATATCAAAGCTTGGTGTTTATATAAAATCACTTTAAGATCCACAAGTAGATAATGAAACTCAACAAAATGTGCAGTCACCATTAGCCATAAACCAAATCAACAATAATATGAACAGATATGAAACCCTCAAATTTCCAATCTTGAAAATTAATGAATATCATTTCTGTAAAGTCGAGATGACTATATGTCTGCAGGTAACACATCTTCAATACTGGAAGGGATTTATGATGGACCTTCCTTAGCCCATGAAACTGGTTGTTGCTATTTGTGGTCAAGAAAAAAATTGGAAAAGTTGGACATTTTTGCATAACAATCTAGACAGTGTGATGTCCCCTAGGTTTATTGGATGCAAAACAACCAAGGAAATTTGAGCAACTTTGGTGGTTAAGTGTAAGGCACAACGGCTATCAAGAAGATTCGAAGGACAATAATCAATCACCAGTATGAGCACTTTGACTCAAAAGTTGATGAGTCTTTGTTTGAAATCTATGATAGATTTCAGAAATTGTTAAATGATTTGTCACTTGTTGACATAGAGTATGATCCAACAGATTCAAACTTGAAGGTTCTTCTTGCACTTCCTCAAAAGTGTGACTTGAAAGTTATATCAATAAGGGATAACTATGATCTTGAAGACACATCTCTAGTTAAGATATATGGAATTCTGAAAACTAATGACCTAGAGATGGAGTAGAAAAGTAAGACGAAATGCGACAAGACATGTTTCTCTCACGGTAGAGGAAAAACAAGAGAGAAATTTGCAAGAAATAGCCATTTCAAAATGAAAGGCCATGATTTTATAGTCTGACACTGAGTCTCAAATACTCATGATGGCTTTCAAAATTATTCAGGAAGTGAAATTTGTAATACCCCAACTTTTCATAAAATAGTTATACTAAAATATTCAGCTAAAACTCCAAATTAAATCCATAATAAGAATAAATTTCTAGTTTTTCATAAAATTCTAAAATCCCAGACATAAATAAAATCATCTAAGCTGAAAATAAAGCAAATCTTGGGAGACGGAGCTCCAATACAAACATAATCACTAAAATATTGATCCAAAGCATCCACCTTTAAGATATCGCAAAAGCTAAGCACCTGAAAATTTGTGAGTAATGAGCCAAGAGCCCAGCAAGAAAATAGTTCTACACTAGTGGATCAAGTATCATAATTTTATAAAACAAAAATAATTTTCCAAAATCCATGTTACATAAGATATAAAATTTTACAGCTCGCTAAGGCCACAAATACCTGGTGACACAGTATCAAAAGTTCATAATTTCTGTCAATAATGTGCCCCTTACTAAGGTATCATAGAGTGTGCACTTTCGAAGGCATCACAAGTAGGACTCCACTAGTTCCGGAACTATATGCAATTACTAACTCATTCATAAGTCAGAGCTCACTGGGAATTCTTATTTGTTTGGGAATTCTTATTTGTAAAACAGGGTACTTGATCCATAAATTTTAAAACAAAAGCAGTGCAAAAATATTTAAAAGATTTTAAAATAAATAAAGTGTGAAGAGTTAACTTACCTTAATAGTAATATCTCCCAAATTATGTTGCCAAAATGAACCTAGACATATACACATATACTTAATATAATAATCAGAATATTAACATGTACATGCCACTAAGCTAACCACACTTTAACTTTATAAAGCTTAACCCATAATAACAATTAAATGTCACTACAAGTAACAAAATAAATTCATATTGATATATAAATACGACCATTCTCATATAATAGTTCAAAATAGTGTACCGACAAATAAAAAAACTCAACACTTAAATACATTATATATAATAATAATAAATCAAGTATATGTAAACTATTCAAATTAATAATAAAATAGATGTACATTTAATATTTACTATCTATATAATCCTTAAAATAAAATAACAAAGATAAATAAAATAGGTAACATATGCTTATGATTATGTAAGTGGACAAAATATAAATATTGGTGTATAAAATTTTCATAACCTTACGTGTGAAAATATCATTATACAAAATAAGTATAATCAATTTAATAAATGAGCATATATTTAATTTGTGCACGAATCTAAATGCATATCTAAATCAAACATATATTTAACATATAACATATGAATTATTATGCATGCACAAAACATGCAATTATAAACATAAATTTATGCATTAAATATTTACAAAAACAATGGTGATTATTAACTAAAACATTTAATAATCAACATCAAACTAAATGATTAAATTAAGTAAACTATAGTGTCATACACATAACCATGGAACTAAATAATAAAATAAACTAATAACAAGTGAATTACAATAGTCATACATAAGTTCACAAAAATGTAATTTAATTATATATATATAGAAGTATGGAATAAACATGTAAAATACATAAGTAAAAATATAGAAAATAGAACGTACCTCAAAAGAGAAGATGTTATACACAGATAAAATCATATGCTAATAGCCTATTTATACACAAGTTTGTTCAACTAATACTCAGATTCAATGGGTTAGTGGGTACGTGCTCACAAATTTAAACAAACATTATCTCTTTGTTAAGATGCAGTGTTTGAGTGAGTTTTTCAAATACACATAACAAGTACTAATAAATATACACAACATAACTACACCTATTATTAAATTCTAGTGATAAAATAAATATATATTAAATTAAAATTATGCACATATAAATTAAAACAATTTTTTTAACCTTACTTAAATATTTTAGATAACTAGAAATGTTTATTTTTAATCTAAAAATACGCGTCTTTAGATTTAATAACAAATCTATATAATAAAATATTATTTTTCTTATATAACCAAATAATTAAAAATGTGAAAAATGTATATATATATAATTACAAAAATCATGGTTATTACATTCTACCCTCCTTAAAAAAATTAGGTCCCCAAATTTAAACATACCAAAAACATTTAATGATACCAAAAATATTTTTGTATCGAGAGAGTCAGAAAATATTTAATCAAAAAAAAAATAAAAGTAGTTTTTTTTGGAAACACAAATAACTAAACTCATAACTCACATGTTAAGCGTAAAAGGGGAGTCTATACAAAGCTAACCTAGGCTCTGAATACCAACTGTAATACCCCAAGAAAATAGGTATACTTAAATATTCGTCTAAAACTCCAAATTAAATCCATAATAAGAATAAGTTTCTAGTTTTTCATAAATTTCTAAAATCCCAGACAGAAATAAAATCATCTAAGCTGAAAATAAAGCAAATTTGGGAGACGCAGCTCCAATACAAACTTAATCACTAAATATTGTTCCAAAACATCCACCTTTAAGATGTCGCAAAAGCTAAGCACGTGAAAATTTGTGAGTAATGAGCCAAGAGCCCAGCAAGAAAATAGTTCTACACTAGTGGATCAAGTATCATAATTTTATAAAATAAAAATCATTTTCCAAAATCCATATGACATAAGATATAAAATTACACACCTCGCTAAGGCCACAAATACGTGGTGAGTATCAAAAGTTCATAAAAGTTCATAATTTCTGTGAATAATCGGCGCCTTACTAAGGTATTAGAGTGTGCGCTCCCCAAGCATCAGTAGCACTCCCTAGTAACGTATCAAAAATGCTAGTTCCGGAACTATACGCAATTAGTAACAGGTTCATAAGTCAGAGCTCACTGGAAATTCTTATTTGTAAAACAGATTTTAAAACAAAAGCAGTGCAAAAATATTTAAAAGATTTTAAAACAAAAGCAGTGTAAAGAGTTAACTTACCTTAATAGCAATATCTCTCAAATTATGTTGCCAAAATGAACCTAGACATACACACATACACTTAATATAATAATCAGAATGTTAACATGTACATGCCACTAAGCTAACCACACTTTAACTTTATAAAGTTTAATCCATAATAACAATTAAATGTTATTACAAGTAACAAAATAAATTCATATTGACATATAAATACGACCATTCTCTTATAATAGTTCAAAATAGTGTAGGGACAAATAAAAAAAACTCAACACTTAAATACATTATATATAATAATAATAAATCAAGTATATGTAAACTATTTAAATTCAGAATAAAATAGATGTACATTTAATATTTACTATCTATATAATCCTTAAAATAACATAACCAAGATAAATAAAATAGGTAACATATGCTTATGATTATGCAAGTGGACAAAATATAAATATTGGTGTATAAAATTTTCATAACCTTACATGTGAAAATATCATTATACAAAATAAGTATAATCAATTTAATAAATGAGCATATATTTAATTGCTGCAGTAATCTCAATGCATATCTAAATCAAACATATATTTAACATATAACATATGAATTATTATGCATGCACAAAACACGTAATTATAAACATAAATTCATGCATTAAATATTTACAAAAAAATGGTGATTATTAACTAAAACATTTAATAATCAACATCAAAGTAAATGATTACATTAAGTAAACTATAGTGTTATACAAATATCCATGGAACTAAATAATAAAATAAACTAATAACAAGTGAATTATAATAGTCATACATAAGTTCACAAAAATGTAATTTAATTATATATATATATATATAGAAGTATGCAATAAACATGTAAAATACATAAGTAAAAATATAGGAAATAGAACGTACGAAAAGAGAAGATGTTATACAGAGATAAAATGATATGCTAATAGCCTATTTATACACAAGTTGGTTCAAATAATACTCCCATTCAATGGGTCAGTGGGTAGGTGATCACAAATTTAAACAAACATTAACAAAGATGTAGTGTTTGACTGAGTTTTTCAAATACACATAACAAGTACTAATAAATATACACAACATAAGTACACCTATTATTAAATTCTAGTGATAAAATAAATATATGTTAAATTAAATTTATGCACATATAAATTAAAACAATTTTTTTAACCTTACTTAAATATTTTAGATAACTAGAAATGTTTAGTTTTAAAATAAAAATACGCGTCTTTAGATTTAATAACAAATCTATATAATAAAATATAATTTTTCTTATATAACCAAATAATTAAAAATGCGAAAAATGTATATATATATATAATTACAAAAATCATGGTTATTACATTCTACCCTCCTTAAAAAAATTAGGTCCCCAAATTTAAAAATACCAAAAACATTTAATGATACCAAAAATATTTGTGTATCGAGAAAGTCAGAAAATATTTAACCAAAAAAAATAAAAGTAGTTTTTTTTGGAAACACAAATAACTAAACTCATAACTCAGAGGTTAAGCCTAAAAGGGCAGTCTAGATGAAGCTAACCTAGGCTGTGAATACCAACTGTAATACCCCAACTTTTCACAAAATATTTTTAATTAAATATTCAGCTAAAACTCTAAAATTAAATCCATAATAATAATAAGTTTCTAATTTTTCATAAATTTCTAAAATCCGAGACAAAAATAAAATCATCTAAGCTAAAAATAAAGCTAATCTTGGGAGACGCAGCTCCAATACAAACATAATCACTAAAATATTGTTCCAAAGCATCCACCTTTAAGATGTCGCAAAAGTTAAGCACCTGAAAATTTGTGAGTAATGAGCAAGAGCCCAGCAAGAAAGTAAGGTATCAAAAATGCTAGTTCCGGAACTATACGCAATTACTAACAGTTCATAATTCAGAGCTCCGTGAATTCTTATTTGTAAAACATGGTACTCGATCCATAAATTTTAAAACAAAAGCAGTGCAAAAATATTTACAAGATTTTAAAATAAATAAAGTGCCTTAATAGCAATATCTCCTAAATTATGTTGACAAAATGAACCTACACATACACACATACACTTAATATAATAATCAGAATGTTAACATGTACATGCCACCAAGCTAACCACACTTTAACTTTATAAAGCTTAATCCATAATAACAATTAAATGTTATTACAAGTAACAAAATAATTTCATATTGACATATAAATACGACCATTCTCATATAATAGTTCAATTAGTGTACCGACAAATAAAAAAAACTCAACACTTAAATACATTATATATAATAATAATAAATCAAGTATATGTAAACTATTTAAATTCAGAATAAAATAGATGTACATTTAATATTTACTATCTATATAATCCTTAAAATAAAATAACAAAGATAAATAAAATAGGTAACATATGCTTATGATTATGCAAGTGGACAAAATATAAATATTGGTGTATAAAATTTTCATAACCTTATGTGTGAAAATATCATTATACAAAATAAGTATAATCAATTTAATAAATGAGCATGTATTTAATTGGTGCACTAATCTAAATGCATATCTAAATCAAATATATATTTAACATATAACATATGAATTATTATGCATGCACAAAACACGTAATTATAAACATAAATTCATGCATTAAATATTTATAAAAAAAAATGGTGATTATTAACTAAAACATTTAATAATCAACATCAAAGTAAATGATTACATTAAGTAAACTATAATGTTATACAAATAACCATGGAACTAAATAATAAAATAAACTAATAACAAGTTAATTAGAATAGTCATACATAAGTTCACAAAAATATAATATAATTATATATATATATAGAAGTATGCAATAAACATGTAAAATACATAAGTAAAAATATAGGAAATAGAATGTACCTGAAAATAGAAGATGTTATACAGAGATAAAATGATATGCTAATAGCCTATTTATACACAAGTTGGTTCAAATAATACTCAGATTCAATGGGTTAGTGGGTACGTGTTCACAAATTTAAACAAACATTAACAAAGATGTAGTGTTTGACTGAGTTTTTCAAATACAGATAACAAGTACTAATAAATATACACAACATAACTACACCTATTATTAAATTCTAGTGATAAAATAAATATATGTTAAATTAAAATTATGCACATATAAATTAAAACAATTTTTTTAACCTTACTTAAATATTTTAGATAACTAGAAATGTTTATTTTTAATATAAAAATACGCGTCTTTAGATTTAATAACAAATCTATATAATAAAATATTATTTTTCTTATATAACCAAATAATTAAAAATGCGAAAAATGTATATATATATAATTACAAAAATCATGGTTATTACATTCTACCCTCCTTAAAAAAATTAGGTCCCCAAATTTAAACATACCAAAAACATTTAATGATACGAAAAATATTTCTGTATCGAGAAGTCAAAAATATTTAACCAAAAAAAAATAAAAGTAGTTTTTTTTGGAAACACAAATAACTAAACTCATAACTCACACGGTTAAGCCTAAAAGGGCAGTCTAGACCACGCTAACCTAGGCTCTGAATACCAACACTAATACCCCAACTTTTCAGAAAATATTTATACTTAAATATTCACCTAAAACTCCAAATTAAATCCATAATAATAATAAGTTTCTAGTTTTTCATAAATTTCTAAAATCCCAAACAGAAATAAAATCATCTAAGCTGAAAATAAAGCAAATCTTGGGAGACGCAGCTCCAATACAAACATAATCACTAAAATATTGTTTCAAAGTATCCACGTTTAAGATGTCGGAAAAGCTAAGCAGCTGAAAATTTGTGAGTAATGAGCCAAGATCCCAGCAAGAAAATAGTTCTACACTAGTGGATCAAGTATCATAATTTTATAAAATAAAAATCATTTTCCAAAATCCATATGACATAACATATAAAATTCCACACCTGCCACAAACACAGTATCAAAAGTTCATAATTTGTGTCAATAATGCGCCTTAGTAAGGTATCATAGAGTGTGCGCTCCCGAAGGGCATCATAAGTAGCACTCACTAGTAAGGTATCTCTAACTATACGCAATTACTAAGAGGTTCATAATTCAGAGCTCACCGAGAATTCTTATTTGTAAAACATGGTACTTGATCCATAAATTTTAAAACAAAAGCAGTGCAAAAATATTTAAAAGATTTTAAAATAAATAAAGTGTAAAGAGTTAACTTACCTTAATAGCAATATCTCCCAAATTATGTTGCCAAAATGAACCTACACATACACACATACACTTAATATAATAATCAGAATGTTAACATGTACATGCCACTAAGCTAACCACACTTTAACTTTATAAAGCTTAACCCATAATAACAATTAAATGTCATTACAAGTAACAAAATAAATTCATATTGACATATAAATACGACCATTCTCATATAATAGTTCAAAATAGTGTACCGACAAATAAAAAAACTCAACACTTAAATACATTATATATAATAATAATAAATCAAGTATATGTAAACTATTTAAATTCAGAATAAAATAGATGTACATTTAATATTTACTATCTATATAATCCTTAAAATAAAATAACAAAGATAAATAAAATAGGTAACATATGCTTATGATTATGCAAGTGGACAAAATATAAATATTGGTGTATAAAATTTACATAACCTTAGGTGTGAAAATATCATTATACAAAATAAGTATAATCAATTTAATAAATGAGCATATATTTAATTGGTGCACTAATCTAAATGCATATCTAAATCAAACATATATTTAACATATAACATATGGATTATTATGCATGCACAAAACACGTAATTATAAACATAAATTCATGCATTAAATATTTACAAAAAAAATGGTGATTATTAACTAAAACATTTAATAATCAACATCAAAGTAAATGATTACATTAAGTAAACTATAGTGTTATACAAATAACAATGGAACTAAATAATAAAATAAACTAATAACAAGTGAATTAGAATAGTCATACATAAGTTCAAAAAAATGTAATTTAATTATATATATATATAGAAGTATGCAATAAACATGTAAAATACATAAGTAAAAATATAGGAAATAGAACGTACGTGAAAAGAGAAGATGTTAGACAGATAAAATGATATGGTAATAGCCTATTTATACACAAGTTGGTTCAACTAATACTCCGCTTTAATGGGTTAGTGGGTAAGTGATCACAAATTTAAACAAGAATTATCTCTTTGTTAACATGTAACACGTACTAATAAATATACAAAATTCTAGTGTTTGACTGAGTTTTTCAAATACACATAACACGTACTAATAAATATACACAACATAACTACACCAATTATTAAATTCTAGTGATAAAATAAATATATATTTAATTAAAATTATGCACATATAAATTAAAACAATTTTTTTAACCTTACTAAAATATTTTAGAGAACTAGAAATCTTTATTTTTAATTTAAAAATATGCGTCTTTAGATTTAATAACAAATCTATATAATAAAATATTATTTTTCTTATATAACCAAATAATTAAAAATGCGAAAAATGTATATATATATATATAATTATAAAAATCATAGTTATTACAAAATTGATCATGGTAATAATGAAGATATCCTACAAATTGTTGCTCTTTTAGTTAAAAAGTTTAGAAATATGGGCTATATAGACTTCAAAGAAAATGTTTTTGAAAAGAAGGCTCTACTTCCTCCAACTTTACCTTGATAAGAGGAATTAAAGAAAGAATGATTGTAAGGAGTCAAGGTATGGGAAAATTACAAGTCAAAGATCAAGTGCTATAATTGTGATGAAGTTGGACACTTTGCTGCTCATTAGAAAGCCAAACCTAAGAAGAAGCAAGCCTTGATCAGCAAGAAGAAGAATTGAATGAAGTTTTGACCAGAAGAACAATTGGGATGATACATTACAAGAGTACAAACTATGCTCACTAAAAATTGCATAATGTTCTATTATAAAGGGCTTTTCTTCATTTTAGGTAAAAGTTACAAAATAAACTAATGGAGATTAAATAATTTAAACATGTATATTTTATTTTATTGAATGATATTATCTTGTTAAACTAACACGGTTGAACAATCAACTTTTGGAAATTTATATGAATTATTCATAGTAAAGTCAATATTTATTTAAATTGAAATGATATCAATAGTGTAAATTTGTTTTTATGATTTTCTTGCTAATAAAATATGTTAAACACATTATTGAGACATCATTTAAAGGATAAAATAAAGAACATGAACTCATAAATTGTTATGATAAAAACAAACACATTATTCTCAAATCTACTTATTCAAATTTACAAGGAAAATACAATATTGTAAAAAATAAAACTTAAATAATCATCATAAACATACTTATGTTTGCAAAATAAATTGAACAAATTAAATATTTAATCTTGAATTATAAAGTAACTTATATAAAATATGTAAATGTCAAGATTAATGAATACTGATATGTCTTTTCTAAAAAAATACACAACATTAATAAATGAATAAGAAAATAATTTATATACTGAATATGAAAAAAAGAATTATTTTATCTTTAGCGCCTCCCAACAACACCTAGTATTTTACAAAAAATATAAATTTAAAAATTCGATAAAAATAATGAAAAATTATCGAGTATCCAATTTAAAGTCCAATTATATAACAACTAAATCGACTAATTATTATTGAATCAATATATGTAAATAAGGTACTTAATATTGATAAATGATATATAAAAATACATTATATTTAGTGTTAAATATAAACCATAAAAAATTTGAAAAACTCGTCTGATTCGATCTTAAGAAAGTCATATTTAAAAAGGCCCGAAGCTGCCTGAACATTTATTTTATTATAAAACTTTGCTTCTCTCCTAAAGAGAAAAAACTTTGATTTACACAAATTTGGAATTTTAAAAATATCGAAATAATTTTTTTGATAGTTTTATTTTTCATCCAATTTTGTACACTAAAATATTTTGGGATAAATTCTAAATCGAAAAAAATTCTACACATCTTTAATATATTTAAAGAAAATTTAACAAATGTACATTATTTTTTGAAGAAATGAAAAGTAATAAAATTAAGTTTTTTACATATATCTAATTCGCACGTGCTGTAATTTGCGCCATTCTTGGCCCTCAAAATTTTGTATAAAATCCAAATTCAATAGTTTTTTAGAAAAATTGATTCCATCCAAATTCTAAATATGTAAATTAATAAAGGCACCCTTAACACTATTTAATTTATCTTTATTTAAATTATTAAATATTTATCTTTTAAGTTTAAATGAACATTTATCTTTTTTAGTTGAAATAAATTAGTCAATTAAATTATAATTATTATGTGCCCACTTTGGCTTATTGGCTTTCTATTCTACCAAAATTTTATTTTTGTTTACTAATAGAACCTATAATATTTCTCTCTTTGTAAGTCAAGAGCTATTATTGATATTTAAGCAAGCAAAATAACTTCTAATTGAATTTATCTTCTTGTACCTAGATAATCCATCAAGAAACTAACAATTCATGTTTTCAATAGAATTGGTGGGACCAAAATTCAAGACTTGTTCCACTAAAACAAAGTCCTAACAACACTTTAAATATTCATTTAAATTTGATAAAATTTACATAAAAATAAGTCAACAAAGAAACATGCAAATCAATACAAGAAGAGGTGTTTAAGATATAGCAAGTCTAATATAGACCACCCCACATGAAGCATGTTTTTTACATAGTATTTGGCATAAAATGATTTAGAAATAGTAATAGTTGTTGCAATCACTAATGGGGAATTCAGAGGATAGAATTATTGGCATGTTGTTCTCCAAGTATGCAAGAGGAGCAGCAACCCCACTTCCAAGTTGTACCAAGTAACTAACATCCTTAAGAATCATCTTCATACCAGTAAAATAGCCTATCACTTGCAACTACAAAAAATACCCGTAAGTTTATAGTAGAATATTTATAAATATTTTATTGTTTTTCGAAATGGTTAGTAAGAGGTAAATAGTGAGAAATTATTTATAACTTGTCTCGTTTATGAGTGATTGTGTGGTCTTAGCAAAAGGAAGTAGGGTACAAGGTTATGGCTCATATTATGAATTTGACATAGTTTTGTTAAAGCTTCTCAAAGAGAATTGAGGAACTAACATATTTTACTATTAATCTTGTCTTTCGTCAATATGTAGATGCAACAAAATCTATAACATTTAATATAAGAAATGACAATATACCTCATTTAGATTTCTCACATGATCTATCCTCGAATCCTTTCATGCTACTTTATTAAGTCCAAGCCATAAGATCCAGTTGTATCATTCTATGCCCTAATAACTTCTCAACTATCAATATACGCAGGTACCATAACTGCAGTAACAATATGACTAATATGACTAAACCGTTCATCTTTCTCAGTGCAGTTTTTCAGCCCCCAGGCCTCCACAACAAACCTGTGATATGAACATATAGTCACACAATATCCAAAAATGTAAAATAGAGATGAGCAGAGAATAATCCGATTCTTAAAATTCTGTAAGCAATTAGATGATGAAATAAAAATCGACTACAATTAAAATCATTGCACTTGTAATTCTTAAATTATCTATAAACTGAACTTGTTTGTAATATTTACATTGTATCTACAAATAATGGTTTCAACATGTTTCTAATTTCTATGCATCTCACAAAGAATACATAATCAAACAAAAAATATTTTCAGTATTTTGCTTAAGCTGCATATAAGAATAAAGCATTTAACTTGTTGTTGTTGCAAGGGGAGTGTGCCTTGCTATTACGTTATCAAGTCTTTCCTCCAATATTAGATCAAGTGATGCCTGAGACCAGATAAAAGTTGAATGGAACGAGTACAAAATCTCGTGTTCAATTTGTTTCACCTATTTGGCTCTCATTACATAAGCAACTCATGACTTCTTGTTTATATATAAAAATAATATATAAAGTGAATTCAATAATTATTATAGTTTGCTAGAATCAAGAATATAAGATCACATTTTCTGTAATACAACTTATATATTATAGCCACTATCAGATATTGTCGCTTATGAATTTTGCACATAAAATTATATAATAACGCTATGTTAAATCGTAGAAATATATAAAAACACTTTCCAAGATAATCAAAAATTAATAACTTTCCGTTCTTTGAAAACAACTTTGTCATCAATATCACCAACACCAAGAAAATGCTTGATGTACCAATGGATCATCATTCTTTGGAGCATACCTTGACGCTTAATGATATATAATGATATCGCTACATGGTAAGGTTTTCTCCAAAAACTTTATCAAAATATCCACAATTTATTTAAGTTCCTCTTTAAGGGAATGGTAATGTGTGATATGATAGCTGAGTAATGGTATTTGATTTCTTAAACCATAAATCTAATAAACATGGTTAACAATATGGAAATTAAAATTAATTTAAATTTAAAATAAATAAGAAAATAGTAGAGATGATAGAAATATTACAATTTTCCTGGTATTCTAGTGGATTATAGAGTGTTGTATACATGTATGTCTCAATACATTGAGGCTCTAATTTTTTATAATGTAGTACTTTGCAATGGAGAAATTTGATCAAAATTAAAGAGTGGTTATTAATTAGAGAGACACATTGTGTTCAATTTAGTTTTACTTACACATATTTCTCAACAAATCAATTCTATGTTAAAATCTTTTTTATTCATATAATTAACAAATTGAGTTCCCAGAATCACTCCAAAGTCCCTCAGTTCTAACGGTAATAAATCCACTAAGAAGGTTTGTTCACCAATCATTAAGGGACAATCTCGATAAATTTTATCTACGAACAAATTTCTACCGTTTGGAAGTTTTACGAGAAATCCATTATCTAGACTTTGCACAGGTACATTTAACTTATCCATATATTTTGTATCCACAAAAGAATGGGTTGACCCCAAATCAAACAACACATGAACATCTTGATCACAAAGTTGAAGCGTACTTGACATAACATCATGAGATTTTTTGGCATCCTGAGTTGTCATTGCGTAGGATCGTGCCACTGCCCTATGTGCTGATTATTGAAAAGGTCCTGCTGTAAAAGTCCTATTTCCTTTAGTTTCCACTTCTTTCGTGACTCCTTTTTGTGGGAAGTCCCTTGATAAATGACCTGGTTGTCCACAACTGTAGCAAGAAATCACTTTAGGCTTGGGACATTGAGAAGCTATATGTCCCTTTTCTCCACAATTGTAACACAACCCATCAGCTCGAGAACAAATATCACCATCATGTTTCAGTCCACATTTCTTACACTCAGATGCGATGATCCTCTTATCACTTCCCCAAAACATCTCCTTATTCCTTATATGTAGTTTCTTGTTGTCCTTAAATCCTGAGTTAACAGTCAATTCTGTCTCTCTTCCTCGTTTCTTATTGTTGAAGAATTGAGTGCGAGCTTCATAGTCCCTTTCTGCAATCCTCGCCTTCCAAACCAACTTATCAAATTGTTCCAACTCCAACAAGGACACCTTCTCTCTAATTAGGGGTTTCAACCCTTCTTGAAATCTCTGACATTTTCTGGCTTCAGTATCAACCTGATGAGGAGCAAACCTGGAAAGTTCCAAGAATCTTGAGAGATATTTCGACACGGACATTCCTTTTTGCTTTAGTTCTAGAAACTTCATCTCCATCTCATTCTTCATATAGGTAGGAAAATATTTATCAAAGAACAATTCCTTAAACCTTGTCCAAGCCATTTTAGAACAATCCTCAGTCTGTTTAACCGTATCCTACCAAAATACAGCTTCCCCCCTTATTAAGTGTGTTGCAAATTTTACCTTTTACTCCTATGAACATTCCGGTATCTCTATCACCTTCTCCATTTATTTAATCCATACATTCACAACCTGTGGATCCAATTCTCCTTTAAAAATCGGGGGATTTGCATATTTAAAAGCCTTGTATGTACACCTTCGCTTATTCTCGCCTTCTTTTTCCATATTTTCAGCACGTTCCCCATTTATTTCGGGAGTATCCGTAGTTGTTCGCCCCTCCATTAGGCTCTTAAATATATTCTTTATTTCTCGCAAAATCAACAACATCTCAGCACTAATTTGTACACCGGATCCAGTCCCATCAGAATTTCCATCAGTCATCTTCTCCTACAATTCAACATATAATATTAATCTTACTTCATTCGGAATATGTACCGCACACATCATGATACACGTCATAATAACGATCGATCGAGTACTAACCACGTCATACACACGTCATACACCTTATATTGACCATGTTCAAGAAATACGACTACACATTTTCTAGGCGTACATTAGGCCTAAAATTGGACTACCAGGATTCAAAATCCTATATTCATCCTATTTCTAAACCTTAGCTCTGATGCCACCTGTGACGCCCCGGACCCCGGGATAACCTCAGAAACCCGAACCCGGGAACGCCAAACCAAACCAATCAACTCAATATATGCTTACACAACCTTAAACTTATATAATAATATATAATTCTTACAGTATTCCAAGTATTACAACCAAAGTTCACGATACAACAAAAAGTCTATTACACAAGCATTGTTCATTAGGATACTACACGCATTCATCGTCTACTAAGCTTAGTTCATCACATACTTATCCTTTCCTGAACATCCTTCTCCAAAGTTCTTTCCTGTGGAAGTTAGTGACATAAACGAGTGAGCTCAGAAAGCTCAGTAAGCGTATAGAGTAGAATTCAATTGAGCTTTATCCGAGAAATCAACGTTCATCAAACAAATATTCGAATAAAGAGACATGAAAGATACTACAATCAACAAAAATTCATCATATAGTTTTCACAAGATTAAAACTGAGTATTCAAGCATGACAGGTTCATCAATTCATCAAGTTGGGATCCCGGCTAGCTAAATAATCGGTTTAGCTTTACTTCCGATTAGGAAGTATCATCATCTGTTCATCAATATCAATGCAAGAATACTCATTTTTCATCAGTGAAGCATTGGTCAAACTCAAATCATCATTTAAAACATCAACAATGAATCAGTATAGTATATACTTACAGTGCACCGCTTAATTTATTCTCTATGAATCCCGAACTTCGAATTGATTTTACTGTCGATCTTTCTTCCTAAATACATAATTCAAAATTGCACATAAATTTTATTATTAATATAACCTATTTATTTTCTAACTGAACTAATAATTACCAAAATACTAAATAAGATAAAGAAATTAAGTTCGCGATTAAGAAAAACTAACCGAATTCCTTGATTGAAACAACCAAAGCGGATAGTTCTATTTAAGGAAACTATACAAACTTAAATAAGGAATGTAAGGATTCATTTTTCCTACATCCTCGACGTGGTACAATAACAGGGAAGTTATAAAAATATAGAAAAACTATCACATGACTTCCTCTATTTATTCCTTTTTCATAATTACATATAATGGTACCTTTCTATTTATTCTAATATACTTCACTTCTCGTTTTCAATGTGGTACAAAGATAGGTAGGGAAAAAAATAAAAGTTAAGCAAGGAATATAATATCTAGAACATATAAGAACCCTTTTAAAACTCACACCATTAGCTTCATAAGGTCAAGTTCTTCTATATATCCTCAGTTTTCTTCTCTTCTCTTGCCGATGTGGGTTGTAAGATCTCCTTTTTATTACCTAAGATGCATATATCCCACATTGATTAGAGAATGAGACCAACCTTCCTCCAATGCCTATATAAACCCAACTTAGCTTTAGTTTCTAACGCTAAAGAACAAGATATACAATTAGCAACACCATATGCTTTATGAGAGTGATTAACAGCATACAATTTATGCATGGTAGACATGGAATTTTTGTTATCCAACTCATATATGTCTGAGTTAGTCTCAGTTGCTTTCACAACTTTGACTGGAACTTTCGACACACTTGACTCAGAAACAACCTTCTCATTAGCATGATCTTCAGCACATATTTCTTCTTGAATAACAGAAGAGGTCGCATCAAATGGTTCAGCAATTGATGCTTTACAGAGGGGTTCATCATCACCCTTAAGCACATGTGATACTTCCCTACCTGTAGCACATACATGAGGAGGGGAGTTTATGCCTAATTCTCCAATAGCATCATTGTAATCATAACCTATTCTAGATGTTTGATTAACAGCTTGCTTACTGTAGAACTCTTTAGCCTTCAAACAAGAATTGAAGTAGGCTCTAACCTTAGTCTCAAGACCGGTGATCTTGTCTTTGAGAATAGTTTCGAGTTGTCTATAACAGTTAACTATATTCTCTAGAAAAGATACTTGTTCTTTTAACTTGTCTTGATTAATGTGCACAAGTCTTAATTCATTGACCTCTTTCTCAAGGTCTTTGATCTGTTGACTTAACAGTTCATTATCACGACGAGCACAATCTAAGTTACCTCCTAGATGATAAACTAATTCAGCATTAATATATTTTACCTCTTTTCTTGATGATGAAGCATTTCCATCAATAGCCATAAGAGCAAGATTCCCTTCTTCTTCATCTTCACTATCAGTATCATCCGAGCTTCTTCCCTTTGCCAGATAAGCCCTTTCATAGTTACTCTTCTAATTTGAATCATAAAAGTTCTTCCTTACTTGCTTTGGCTTCCTATATTTTGTGGCAAAGTGTCCCAACTTATTGTAGTTATAGCATCTAATGGTGCTCCGATCAACCATCCCTGTTTTGTATCCACCACTGCTGGTGTTAGAGGATGAAGATCCACCTGTCTGGATTCTGTTGTAGTTGGACTTGTACTTGAACTTGGGATTTCTCTTAAATCTGACATTGGAGAATCTCTTGACAATTTGGGCCATTGACTCATCTTCCAATTGCTCCAGCTCTTCCAAGGAATAAAAATCATCACTGGATTGATTTGTAGTAGGAGGATCATATTCTGTACCATTCTCTCTAACTGTTGAGATTGTTGTTGTTGTTGACCTTCAGCTACAAGAGCAGTAGATGTGCTGACCATTCTATCTTTCCCGTAGACTTCCTTTTATTGAATCTGCTCCAACTCATAGGTTTTTAACAAACCATAGAATCTATCCAAAGAAATTTCACTCAGATCTCTACCTTCTCTAATGGTAGTGATTCTATGTTCAAGATGAGTTGGCAGTGTTAAAAGGAACTTTTTGTTGACCTCCCTGATTGAATAATATTTTCCGTTTATGTACAGGTTGTTGATCAACGCATTGTACCTCTCAAACACTTCAGTAATTCCTTCTCCTGGATTGGATTTAAAATGTTCATACTCAGAGGTTAGGATTTCCAACTTGTTCTCCCTAACTTCCTCTGTGCCTTCATTAATCACCTCAATAGTTTCCCACATGTGTTTAGAATTTTTACAGTTCATCACATGTCTGTTCATCAAGGAATCAAGGGAATCAATTAATATTAATTAAAGGCTGGCATCCAAGGAGGCTTCTTCTTTTTCAGTAGGAGAAAAATCCTAAGGCTCTTTTGGATAGGTTCTAGCTTTGGTAATCACAACATCATCTACTAACACCTCTAGTTCAATAACCATTGGAGTTGTTGGACCCTTCTTTAACAAGTTCAGATATTTGGCATTTGCAACTTGTAAAAACAAGAGCATCTTCTTCTTCCACATGATATAATTTTCTTTATCAAATAGTGGAATTTTAACGGTTCCAACTTTTTGTGAAGTCATTATGAATTTTTGAATAAATAAAAATTCAAGGAGTTGAAAAATCACAAAAGTCTAGGATCTTGATTTGCGTTAATCAGAATGCTCTGATACCAATTGTTAGGTCCCAATGTGTTTGTAGAAGGGCGGGTTGAATACAAACAATACCGAATAATCGAATTAAGTGCAGAATAAAAATATGAAACAAAATTCAAGTTAAATAAGAATATTATTAAACTTGAAGGGTGTTACAACAACGGTATCGATTACAAGGAATTAATCTCAAATTAATTATCACAAATCTAGAATAATTTCGACATGAACTTTTTCTATTTTTGCAATAAAAAGATTCAAATGCTAAATGCAATTTGAGATTAAGTTCTAGGGATTTTGATCAGCTAGATAGTTACACAAGAACAAGATAAAAATTTCTAGTTGTTTGGATTTAACTTAAAAACTAGAAATTGTGATCTTGAATTCAGTAGATGAAAATGGAATATTTTGTTGCGGCTGCTGTGTTTTTTTTCTTGAGTTGGATAAAGTGAATGTCTTCTGCTTCTGTTCTTTTGTATTTCATTCAACAGTATTGAATTGAACTGGAATGACAATCCCATAGCTGATAGGACTTTCGGTGAGACATTCCAATTGTACTAGAAAGACTTTCGGCAAGACTATCCTCTGAACTAGCATGACAGTCGGATTGAACTAGCAAGACAATCTCCTTCCAGTAGAACTTTCGGCAAGACAATTGACCTGACTTGGCATGACAATCGGTATGACAATCCAGATTGTAGTTCATTTTCAATTGTATTGCTGATTTAAAACTGTTTTTAATCCAATTAAACTTCTGAAAATTCTGAATTAATTAATCAATTAATTCAATTAATAAATAAATTAATCTTTGCAGATATAATTTATTTTCTTAATTAAATTATATGACTTAATTAATTAATAGATAATTAATACTAATCTTGAACAACAACCATTCTTCTGAACATCTTCGGAAAATCACTGAGAATTATGAATCAATTCCACCACTTCAATATTGACACTCGATGTACTGTCTGGTTTATTAGTGACTAACTTCCGTGACGTTTCTTCATGTCTTGACTTTGATACTTGATTTTCTTCAGATTAAATCCCTGTAATTAATTGATAGCCTGACGAGATCTCTGTCACTTGATTAAATCCACAATCTTGATTTGTATCACTGAGGCTTGATCAATTTCTTGAACTTCTTCCAGTGAATTAATTCCTCAAGTCTGTAGATGAACCTTGTTTCTGAATCCTTTGACAGATGTTACTTTGCGAGATCTCTTTGACGGTAGATCCACTATTTACTTATTACATTCTTATTTGAGTTGAGTTAAATCCTCGAATATACAAATAGGCTATGACATATGCCTTACACTACACCTATAGCTATCTTCAATTCTGAGTTATAATAATTTATTTGATTCCTTTTGGGTGTCAAGCAAGTCCAAGCTAAAACATGATCTCCAACATTTCATATTTTTGAGATACTAGTATGCGTATGCACCTGTCAAACATAGTAGATTTAATTTGCAAATGCCATTACATTCATATTTTTAATTATTATAAGTGATAACAATCCAAGTCATGAATTATATTCAATCCATTTTTTTAAAATTTTCCATTTAAAAACATCGTCATATGAGGTGTGCATACCCCTACCCCCTAGTTTTTTAATATATAATAATTTATAATGAAGAACCAAGATCTATGTACTATGTACCACACACTCCATGTAAAATAAATATTCAAAATATATAAGCATGTGCTTATTTATCAAGAATTTCCTCCATTCCATATAACCGACTTTTACTTATTTTAGCCTGATAACTATCCATGTGCTATACCTCCTACCTAAGGTGCCAGGGCATGCTTGCAGCTCCAGCTGAAGTTACACTATATATTTTCCTTGTAAAATTAAACCTAAGTAAGCTTACTCACCATTGCTTACAAAGATTACTCAACTCGACTCACTAGTCTTATCCTCACGTATCCCTCTTAACTAAGATATTTCCAAATAGTCTCGAATTAAACATGTTATATTCCAATCTATCTAAAAATGTTATGCCAATTGACAACATACAATATGCAAGCGATCGAGTTACCATTATATGAGTCGGCTATCCTTTTAATATTACTTATTAGTAATCTTACCGACTAGAGGTGATGTACTACCCCCCGGGAATGTTAATAGTAATAACCATCTCAGGGACCTAAGTATGGCAGCTACGAGTATCAAACCATTTCCATTATTCCAATGATTTTCTTATATGCATATAAAAGAAGAATAAAAAGTAATATATAAAAGCACGAAAGTAGGACTTATCTTTGCCTCTTCCATGTTGATTAAATTACGGTTCAACCATTAAGCCTATAATGTTGAAGTTCCCTTCAGTTTCAGCTTCAGGTAAGGACCTCCATCCAATGACTCAAGTTTCCTTTGATAGGATGTGGAAACTTCGTTTCTTGGCTGAGAACCCTCAGCTTTAGGTGAAAACCATCAGGTTTATATTAAGATAATTGAACCGATTTACCATGTTTGAATGCCGAATATCTTTCCAAAAAACCAACTTATTGAGTTACGACCTCTCCTAGTTTGCACAAGTTACAACATACATATAGGCCTTCATAGTTTCATTTATACGTGAAGCTTCCATTAACCGCTTCATAGAAACCATCTGTGGAGTCCTCTACTTACAATAACCAGATTTAGCTTCGAGTTGGCTCAGACCTCTAATTATCTTACAAGTGCCTCCCCTCTCTTTGTACATTCATGTATGTCTTCTTCTTAATCTTTTATAGGTGCAGCATCCATCAATCACACCATCAGGGAATCTACCTCTTTTCAAAATGATTTGAACGTCTCTTTCCTGAAATAATTCTTTTTTTGACATATTCAAAATCTGAGTCCATTTTAAATGAAATTCTTTTGTTAGCTTCATTATTTCCCTGAATCTTTCGCATCTCGTGCTTCGCCATTTACCGAGAGGTCATTTCATACCTCTTTATTTCTGAACTTTTAGCGTACTACGAAGCTCCTAATTTCTTGACTGAAACTGTCAGCTTCAACTTAAACCTAATATCAATGAACATGCATACTTGAAGCTGCAAGGTACATAATTCATGGGTGAACATGGGGGCTATTATCTCTATGTAAGTAGCCAAAAAGTAGAGGACCCGCAAGATGTAAGTGGCATGTATATTTTACATATCAAGTAGAAGGTGAATGACGCATCCAGTAGTATATGCCATTGAACCTCTTAAGCTCAAGTGAGCTTTCCCAAAATATGTGAGATAACTACAAATGTCACTGAACCTCTGGATTGTATCCCGATTTCAATGCACCTGTTATGATAGAGATTTATATGCGCATCTGAACACACATATATTTTTCTAGGTGCTTTCGTATTTTGCACAACATGTTAGATATCATACAAAAGAGCAAATACCATAATATCATTTTACACTTATTCTAGCAAGCATGCCCCTAAAGATAGGTACATTTATCCACATGAAGCTATTCAATACCCACTTTTATGCATAGAAGAACACTATAACTTAGCAAATGTTAACATACACATATCAAGTAGAATATGCAAAAGATTATGACCATATTCCTACAAAATACCCCATACTATAAATAAAATACACTATGATCAGAGAATTAGGTTCATGTATAGCCCAATTATAAAAAAAATCATGCAGACCCGTTCCTTCTAAACCCAATTAAATTTCAATTTTCCTTTAAACTTTATCCATGTTCAAGTTATAAATGTATGGGGTATACACCTACTACCCCCCGAGTTCTTTAATATAATACAAACTTATACTGAAGAACTAGGTTCAAGCGTGCAGTTGCACTCAAATATGTATATACACAAACAAACTATATAATTGACCTAAACCATGTAGAGTATACCAAATGGCAGATAATTAAATCAATTATAAACTTATTAGTATTGTGAAGCCACATCATATACTATGAGCATATTAAACCTCCATAGCCATGCTAGTTGTTCAACTGATCGAACATATGAGCATGTACAAAATCTCAAACCATAAAATCAATTATCCGACATACTTACTATATAAAATCAAAATCATACAGTACAAGAGGGAATATAAAATAAGATAACTGTAATATATTTAGGTGATAAGTGAATTCAAGAATTAGAATCCGTACCTCAAACATTGCCCATTTATGCCACAAATATGGCTTAATAGCTTCTATGCCTTGACCTTTTATGTAGCTTTAGACCTTCCTTCCATAATGTCAATGAACCTTCAGAGGGTGAGCATGAAGCTTATTGTTGAAGTTACTTCGAGTCTTGGGCTTATATACAACAAGCTTTAGCTACGAATTGGCTTGAACTTTTAACTATGGAGTAAATCCTTGAAGTCATTGTTGTATGACCTTATCTCCATCCTTTGTGGCCAAGGCATACCTATTCCTCCTCGTACTTGCATAAACCTCCATGGTCACCATTGTGATACGTGTATGTACCTGAACAATGCCAAGATCCAAAGATTCACATAAACCTGCCTCTTGGGGCTTTTCACTTTATACATCTTCATTTCCATATCGAAATGGTTCATATGCATGCACCTCTTCTTCCTCAGATTCATCACTTGAACCTCCGCTTGAATTGTGAGCAGAACTCTACTAAGGACTAAAATCTCATCCATCCTCTTATGTAGTAAGTTCCTTATCCAAATGTTTTTCTTTTGTAAGAACTTTTATAGTCCATAAACTTTTAAAAGTTGAAGCTTCCTGATGTCATTCGATGAACATGATTTCACATCATTTAGACCTATATTCGGTTCATACACATGGACCTTTACTTTAACCATTTATTCCTGGATGCACATATTTCTTGTAGTTATCTTTCTAGTTCTTTGTATTCGTATGATAATTTACTATCCATTAATTTTTTCTTGTTTGTCTGAGATACAGTCAAAAGTTTGTATTACAAGCACCTTCCGCAACGCGCTATCAACTTTAATCCAACATGTCATGTATAAATATTTTAACTAGATTTATGTACAGGCATGATATATAAAAATATATATGATACATAGGAAAAAATTAAAACTAAAAACGTAGCTCTAGTTATTGACATAAAATTCTAGCATTATAGGATAATCTTTTTTCCTTGTTTATCAGCTAATGAGGTTCCTCTACACCTTTTCATACAAAATATAATATAAGCACTACAAAATTGTAAAAATGAATACAATAAAACTAAATTGTAAAACTAAATTGTAAAAATGAATACAAATTTTCCAGAAATACTAATTTTTCTAAGTTTTTTTGCAATTTTACTATCTTCTCATTTTTTTTTGCAAAAATAAGGAATCAACCAAAATCAACTAGAATCAACTAGATATGCAACTAGTTGAATAACTTTTTTTTGGTTTGATTTGAGGTTGCATGTAGTTGCAGAAACTCATCAAAGGTTGCATGCAGTTGATTCCGGTTGCCAAAAAACCTTATTTTTGCAAAAAAAAAATTGAAAATTAGTATTTTTGCAAATTAAAAAGTATTTTTGCAAATTTTTTTAAAAAGTGACCGTATTTTTTGCAAAAATGTTTTTAGCCTTGGGTATTTTTCAAAAAGCCCATAAAACTAAACTACATACCCATTACAAATATGTTCTCTTTTCCTCGACTCTGCGCATTTTTTAACAACAAAAAAGGACGTCCATTGCCCGAACCTCGTTGTATTCCAACCATCTTTTGTATGTATATCCTCATGACAGCTTCATTTTCGCATCCTTATATCCCATAGCTCTTGAAGCTTTTTAATTCTCCTCGTGGTTGTGCACCTTAATTTCCTTCTCCTGGAACATGCATCCAACGCCAAGAATCGGTTAACACAAGACCTAATGCAAAAACAGTCACAAATACCACCATACATCTCTCAGATATATGAGTCCTTGGATACGCCAAAATGTCAAGCGGATCCCAAAGATAACTAACCCCAATAATCCTGCTTTGTGCTCACGTTTGTGGGAAACAGTCTCCAAGAACATCTTTGTCAAGAAACTCTAGAAATCCACAAATCACCACATATTTTTTTTGTCTCGTCTGTAATCTCAGCAGTGTTCTTCTCCGTATACACCTTGGGTACAAGTTGTAAGGATCTTGTTATCATGGGATCCTGATGCGTCCTCAACGTGTAGCCTTAGTAACCACCGTACTCATGTGTAGAGTTCTTCTCGAACACGGCCACCATGAATGCCTTCATCAAGAAATCTTAATACGACTATGAATAAACACCTATAACAATCATTTTTCCTCCACAAATGAACAATCCAAATCCCCTCCTTCTAACGCCAAATGTTCTTGGAGGATTTTGATAACAACACGATTATTGGAGATTTATTGGATCTTGTAAGATGGTGTGTTTGGTGGGTGGGTTTTCCATGATTATTGGTGGCTGAATCTGAGAGTTTGTCGATTATCGCTAGCCCATCTTATCATATCCTTATTGAACGGCCTAAGTATCCTCTTATAAAGGAATCAAGCCATTTACGTAGTTCTTAGATCCATGACTCCTTTCTTGATAAGCCAAACCAGTTCCTACAAATAATGCAACTGCTTCCAAGTGAGCTTCTGGTGTCCTAACTTGGCAGGACATTAAAAGCCCATGTTAATCTATAATTCCATTTAAATATCCATTAAATCGTGTAATTATCCTTTAATTGGAAGTGTTTATCACGTTTTTAGTGATAGAAATTGATTAGGAAACCATTCCATGAAGATAGGGGTTGTTATCCTTAATTATAGGTGGTACAGTCCAAGTTGAACACTCATTATGCCAGCAACAGTACATTGATGCTCCTGCATCAGTTCTTTTTTATCCAGTCCAGCCTTTTTGGTGTTTCCAACACCTCGGATATCCATTAAGGACAGCTATTGATGCATGGTCAACACTTGTTACCATGTCTGCCTACTGAAAATCAAATGAACTTCTTGGCTAGCTTCTGCTTCCTATCTGCACCATAGTATAAGCACCTCCATAACAAATCATTCTTGGTCAAACTTGCACCTAACTATATCTTAATCGATTCCAACTGAGTTCAATCTCTTTAAGGGCTTTAAATCGAGCCCACGCAAGATTTCGGGCACAACAATGTTGTAAAAAATAATTTAGGTACAAAAAATGATAATAAGTTAAATAAGTAATTACCAATATAACTACAACTACATAAAGTTGTTGTGATTATCTATATTTTTTAGAATTAGATTAATAAAAAAGTATTAAATTTACAACTTTGGTATTTCGTGTTTTCCAAGAAAATGTCATTTAGAGGGTCAATATCGAGTAATTTCAGATCTGGTCAGGTTTAGAGGTAAGTTTTCGATCAATTTTGCTAGTGTTTTCAAAATTGTATGTTGTGCATTTATACTTGATTACGAAAACATGGCCTAATGATGATATATTTGAAAGCTTTATGTGTTATAGTATATGTATTATTGTATTATTGTATATGTGTGGTTAGGGCATGGATTATAGATTTCGAATTATTATTGTTATGTGATTGTATGTATTATATGCATCAAATAATAATAAGAATATATCTTGAAATAACTTATTTCATTTATCATATCATATAGATTATCGTTATTTGTTATATGTTACTTGTCATGCTAATTGGATCGACTTTTTCTTACTAGGTTGTATAGCTAATTACTTACAAATTTCAGGTTTTGTATAAGATTCAAGTTGGATAGAATTGGAGTTCGAGGAATTAGAATTATATTAGATTGACTTTTGGACTTTCTCTTTTAGCTGCTCATTCGCATTGCAATCTTTGTAATTGAATTTTGGATTAGTAATTGTATTGTATTTTAGCTTCGGTTAAGAATTAATGGTCTGCATGGAAAGTTCAAAAATATTATATGATGAAATCACCCCGTAGCCAACCGAGTTAATCAGTCATGTACTTTGTTTATCATATATTTATATTGAAAAATTCAGAAAAATAAATACTTATATAAATCACAAATGCTTTCACCCCTATGTATTAGAAAAAAATAAAGTTGAGGTTCTTTACACACCAGACTCATTTCCGTATACCACCTTTTAGTATAACAAATCTATATTTATATATATAATTTAAAAATTATGACTACGTCATGTTTTGTTAGTAATTAATCTAAACTCAATTTAGTTTATTTTATTTTGTCTGTCATCTGTTCATTTTTTAATGTATTTGTCTGATCTGGTAAGATTAGATGTGGTCATGGCGTGGTTAGAGATTTAGTAGGAGCTGAAGTGAATAATGTTAGTGGTTGACTATTTCTAGGAGTTTTAGGTGTTCAGTTGCTATTTTGTAGGACATGTTCTCTCTGGCATTATGTATTAGAATCTCAGTTTAATTCAATAAAAAATTAAGTAGCTTCGCTGAATTTATTTTGATTTTATCCAGTTCTTTACAAACACATATTTCACTGTATGCGGTTTATTTTTGCACCTACATCTGGTATAAGAGGTTAGGTTATTAAGTGGATTCCCAAGTATATGCCAAATGTGCAACAGATGGAGATAGTAAAAGCCAAGGAGAGTACGACCAGTTTGATTTATCCTATGTTAACACGTGCAAACTACACAGTATGAGCCATCAAAATGAAGGTCTATATGTAGGTTCATGGAGTTTGGGAGGCTGTGGCACCAAAGGATCCAAAAATGGCGGAAGTCAATGACAAGACAGACAAGTTTGCACTGGCTACAATCTACTAGGGAGTACTCGAAGACGTGCTTCTTTCTCTTACTGATAAGGGAACAACTAAGGAAGCTTGGGAGGCCATCATGGTCTTGTGTCAAGGGGCTGAAAGACTGAAAACAGCCAAGGTTCAAACACTCAAGGTGGAGTTCGAGTCCATGACAATGAAAGACAATGAGGCAGTCGACGATTTTAGCATGAAACTGAATGGGTTGGTCACTAACATTCGAGTATTGTGTGAGGGGATTTCATAGAGTTACGTAGTCAAAAAGATTCTCTGTGTAGTCCCTTCAAAGTTTCTACAAATTGACTCTATCATCGAACAATTTGGAGATCTCGATACTATGTCAGTTGAGGAGGCGGTAGGCTCTCTCAAAACTCACGTAGAGAGACTTATGGGCGAGAGTGAAGTAAGAGGAAATCAATTACTTTTCACCGAGGAACAATGGCTCGAAAAGGAAAAGGAGGAAATCAAGCTTTTTCTTACGGGCGAAGAGTAGAAGTGGCTATCACACAGAGGAGGGCATGATACTTCAAATCAGAGGTATCGAGGTAAGGAGGACTTTCGGGAAGTACGAGATAAAAGCAAGATTCCATGCTTTAACTGTAGTGCATACGGTAACTATGTTGTAGAGTGAAAGAAACCAAGACGTAATAGGGAGGCAAAGGAGGAAGCTCACATAGCGCAAATCTCATATGAGTAACCTTCATTGCTTGTGATGGAACAAGAGAAAAATGAAAAGGTTAATATGCTGATTAATGAAACACAAGTCGTGCCAAAATTATTTCAAAATGGTGAAGATAAGCAGTTGGAATCCAATCTCTGGTACTTGGATAATGGGGCCACCAATCATATGACTGGACAACGCTCCAAATTCAACAAATTCGACGAGAATGTGGCAGGTCAGGTTAAATTTGGGGATGGATCAACAATGAAGATAAAGGGTAAGGGTTCGACTGTATTAAGATGCAAGAACAGGGAAACTAGGAAACTCATAGAAGTGTACTATATTCCGTCTCTACGATGTAATATAATCAGTCTTGGGCAACTTTCGAAAAGTGGGTATAAAATTGTCCTCAAGGGGGAACATCTTCGGGTTCGTGATGCGAAGGAGGAGCTTCTAATAAAATTAAAGCGGTCAATAAATAAGCTATACAAATTTATTATATATAGCGGTGAATCGGAGTTCTTAATGGCCAGCTGTGAGAATGATAGTAAGTTATGGCATTCTCGATTGGGTCATGTCAACTATAAGGCAATGAAGCTGATGTCTACAACCAACATGGTCAACAGAATGCCAGTGATCAACCGGCCTGGTGAAGTGTGTAGCAGGTGTCTAATGTCAAAGCAAACCATACAAGCTTTTCCTCGAAGGACTAATTTTTCTGCAACAAAGGCCCTCGAACTAATTCATGGTGACCTCTGCCGTCCTATAACACCCATTACTCCTCGAGGTTATAGATATATATTTGTGTTGATTGATTACTATACTCGTGTTATGTGGACTTACCTCTTGAAGGATAAGAGCGAAGCTCTCAATGCTTTTAAAGGCTTCTCTGCCCTGTTTGAAAATAGTCCAGACAGAAAGATCATGACACTCAGGACGAACAATGGTGGTGAATTCACAAATGCCAGACAGAAAACAAATACTTATATAAATCACAAATATTTCACCCCTATGTATTAGCAAAAAATAAAGTTGAGGTTCTTTACACACCAGACTCATTTCCTTATACCACCTTTTAGTATAACAAATCTATAATTATATATAGAATTTAAAAATTATGAATAAGGCATGTTTTGTTAGTAATTAATCTAAAATCAAATTAGTTTATTTTATTTTGTCTGTCATTTGTTTAATTGTTAATGTGTATGTGTGATCTGGTAAGATTAGGTATTAGTATCTCAGTTTGATTCAATAAAGAATTAAATAGCTTGGCTCAATTTGTTTTGATTTTCTCCAGTCCTTTATAAACACATATTTCACTGTAAGCGGTTTATTTTTGAACCTACATGTTTTAGTCTACAAAGTTAAGTTATGGTAAAAATTTATTCAGTTCATTTACTAACATGCTTGCTTGGGTTTTGTTTTTTTCAAAGTTTGCTTCTCTTTTGTTGAGTGAGCAATATAAACAGAAAATATCTTTATATTAAAATTTGTCATCTTTCAATCTGTCCTCATTGTAAAACTTTTATTTCTCAACTCTCATGTGTTTGCAAATATTTTTTCGATGAGAGTAGGACAGCGTCTAAAAGAGTTTTTGCTCGGTCTAAAGTAGGACAACTCCTAGAAGAGTTCATCCAATTTTTCTTGTAGACGAGATTTTCATCATAATAAAATCTTCTTGCTGGTATCCTTTTTTCATTCTTTTCCCCTTTAAAATCCATCCATACAGATAGCTAGGAACTGCAAGTAATGAAAATTAAACATATATTAGAAATTAGAAAATGAATAAATTCTCAAAAAATTATTTAACATCACTAATCATTGCAAACATCTAACTAATTCTCTTGTGTGGGTTCTTATAGTATGAAGATGAGATAAGTCACATCATTTTTACATGGGGCGCTTTCTTAACCTTAATGTTGATAATTCTTTCTCATTTATCATCATGTTATAATGTATAAACTCTTTTAAAACATCCCAACCATTTAAAAAAAATTGAATACTTCCAATGTAGCAAATATTTTAAAACTATTCACTATCAGAAATGATTTATTTAGTATTGACAACCACAAAAGAGAAGCAAATTTCTTTTTGAATAAATTTTGTGTATCATATGTGAAAAATGAGAGATTTTTTTTGGACACTTTAAACATGGTGGTGAAATAACCTGGCAAAAGATGTTAAAAAATCTTTTTTTTTATAAATGAGATTCATGCTTTTAGTCATTAGACACTTAGCATCATGGACAAAACTTTTCTTACTTTTAAATACAATATCTGTTTTAAATGTGAATTGACGTTTAGTGGCTTAATTGAGTTTTGAATGGTAAGTTTTAAAAATTCTTAATATTTAAATTAAAAAAGAAAAAACATGTTTTTCTTTATAAACATATAAAACATAAATTTATATTTTTATTCCTTTTTAGCTATTATGTCATTTAAACCTTTTATGAGACTAGATAAACTCTATTATTATTTTATACACTTGTCCACCACAATCATTATTAGAGACCTATGAATATTTTGAAGTTTGATTCTTCTATGAGGTATGCTGAAATTTCATTATTAGAGGGATATAATATTTTGAAGTTTGATTCTACTTTGAGGTATGATTTAAAAAATATTTTGACCATCTGGTCTCTTCAAAGAAGGTTACAGGTTGGTTGTGTATGTTGTATGTGATGCTAGTTTATTTTGTTTTGGTTTCACTAGCACAAAGTTTATTGTTTAACAAAATCATTCTTTCCATAAATGTTTTGTGGTTCCAATTATGAAAAAAATTTGTTGAGCACAAGACTCTATAATTCTCATACTCATTTACAGATGTGAATTTGACAAAATTAGCTACTAATAAGTTTCTTTAAAGCACTCCAGTTTTCTTATAAAAGGAATTGGAAGCTGCTTGTGCATGATTTTTTGAAGGTGCATATTTGTCTTTTATACATATTTGGCATAACACCATTCATCCTAAAAAATAAACAGGTTTTGTCTATCACCATTATATGGTCTAGGATGGATGTTGTTACTCGTCCGACCAAGTGTGATGAATAGCCTAATATAAGGAAAATACACTTGTACTCATCTTTAAAGGAGTTTCACGCCCGGTCCAAAGGTTTTGCTAATAAGGTTCTTATAATTGGTTAGGGGGGACAACTTTTCATAATCAGGTTTTTATAATTTTTTATTTATATAAATTATTTAGATCAATTAGTCATTTTTTCCTAAGCTGCAAATTTTAGTGCTGCAACATTCGCCAACAACCAAATATCCAATCATACTTATTTATTCTTTGTGTACAAAAATCAACCACTATCCATATTTCAAATAAAATTTTGGGGAAGTATTAATATCCTAAATACATACCATCTATACATCTATTTCATACAAAAAACTTTTCCCTTATTTCATTGTACTTTATTGCTCTAGAATTATATTGGCAGTCTAACATCTAATACACCAATTGTACGAGTACCAGAGATACATTAATCGACCATAAGATAATAAGGGGGCTAGCGGAAGAACATAACACTAATTCTCGTTGGATAAGCCTTTTAAGGAAGATCTTCAACAGTTTTCTACGGTATTGTGCTGCTTCCCTCTTTCAATTGGTTGTTGATTTTTGTATGTGTTTATTTGTACACATGGGGTGGGTTACGATTTGCAAGTTTAAATGTAGGAACATTTAAATAAAAAAATTTTTTGAATTGGCCGATGTATTGTGAAAAAAGGAAAGTGGGTGTGCCAAGAAACTAAGTGGAAGAGGAAACTAAAGAGGAAATTAGGTTGAAACTTTGCCATTTAGGGTTATTTGACAAACCAGAATCATTTTGAATATCATTAGACACACCTACATATATTATCCCTATCCAGTATAAAACATTTATCATTTATAAAATGAATTCATATAAGTCATATATCCAAGAATCCATGAATAATTACCAAAAATAGAAATTTTACCATATTTTCATAGCCTAAACCATATATCCCATAAATAATATTTATATTAGCGAGTTCATACAACCATGAGGTACAGTACCACGTACTCTTCACATATAATCTATATATGATTATAAATCCAGGTACACAATCCTTTGTGTATATCGAAAAATTACGTTCATTCATATTCTCCACATATAATCCATATGTGAATTTAAATCGAGTTACGCAAGCCTTTGCATACATCCTAACATATAGTCCATACATGATGTAATCCATCTATAAACAAAATTATATCATATTCTCCCAATTTTGAGCTGCAAACAAGTTGTAATAAATTCCAATTTCAAGCTATACATGTAGCTATTGGAATCCGGCTACACCCGTAGCTAAATTTCTAGCTATGTCTCTAGCTATCTTCCAAGCTACACCTGTAGCTATCTTCAATTACGAGTTATGAAAATTTGTTTAATTCCTTTTGGGTGTCAAGGAAGTGTAAGTTAACATTTGCTTCCCATCCAATATAAAACATGATCATCAGTGTTTCATATTTTCCAGATACCAGTATGCATATGCACCTGTCAAACATAGTAGATTTTATTTGCAAATGCCATTACATACATATTTATAATTATTATGAGTGATAATAATCCAAGCCATGCATTATGTTGAATCCATTATTTTAAAATTTTCCATTTAACAACATTGTCATAGGAGGTGCGCATACCCGTACCCCCAGTTTTTTAACATATAATAATTATAATACGAAATGAAACCATAAAATCTAAAAAAGAAGCCTAAATATAAGTAATTTGGTAACCGGTTATGTAAAATCTTTATTAACCAAACATCATCAAAATAATTCTTAAAACCAATCAGAACAAAATTATGTAATCACTTGTATAAAAACTTTATGAATAAAACTTGTTCAAAAGTTATAAAACACTATTTTCAACCTACTATGCATCCACATATGCAACAAACTAATCAAACCCATCAGTATACTTTAAATTCAAAAACCTTTTTGATGCAACCAATTATGAAACCTTTTTTTACTGGAAGAAATGTAACATAATAATGAAACTTGAATGAAAACATTTTACCAAGTTTGCAAGTCACCAAGTCCGAATCTACAATCTCAAATCAAACAGATTACTAATAGAAAATTTAGATTACAAGATATCAATATATTTTTTCATTTCCTTGGTTTTCTTCTCATTCCTATCCACATTCTTCTTCCCTAACGCCTTTATTTTCTTTGGTTTCAAATTTTGAACATAATACTCAGCATCTTCATTAGCATCTGCCATATATTCAGTTTCACTGTCATAATAATAGATCTGTTTTTCAATGGCATACGAGTATAATGAAAAACCAATTTTGAATCGATGAGTTTCAATATCAAAACTATCTTTTGGAAACTTCTTTTTCATAGTAATGTACTCTCCAATGCATATCATATATTCCATTTTCACTGCAAAATAACACAGTTATATAGAAAATATTAAAATAAATCAGCTAAATAAATGCACCAAATTTACAATTTATTTTAAGTATTTTATAAAAACTCACATGTTTGTGCACCGAGGATAAAATAGACGTGTATAAATTGATGTTACACAATCAGTCTTTCCTTTACGTGAATATAAATTAGAAGAAAAATCAATGTCACTCCTTGACTAAAAATCACTGAGGAGAAGAAAGTGAGGAAATAACTTAGAGAAAGAGAGCAAAGCTTCCTTGAAAAGATCTTTAGGTGAATCTTTCTTAAAAGTTTTACACACGCAAATCTCCCCGGACAATCTTTCCATTTTTCTAGACAATGGAGCTTTCTTCAGACAAGCATTTGTCCCTTCTTTGTTTTACTATGGTAATTATAGTTCCTTTAGGGGGATCTTTTAGTGGCATCCTTACAACTTCTACAAGAGTTTTGATCTCAAATTCTGCATCTCCCATTTTGTGGTCAACAAAGAATGTATCCTTGTCATGCACTACCCTCAATTATGTTCGAGATAATGGTGTTAAAAATAATTTACTAAAAAAAATTAAAAATTGGTACTTGGACGTGTGTAAAATTTTAACAATGTGGATAATTGACTAACTTATTGTTCTCATCAATTTTTTAACATGGTTTTCTCGTGGAGAAAGAAGAACCCGTAACTAAATTCTTTAAACAATAATCCCTATCCCCAGTTGCTAATTTTTTTAACATATTGGGATTTATTTCCTGCGCCTTCTTGGACAACTAAACAATAAGAAGTTTAAGGTAATTTACAATTTTACATAAAGCTAAAACCATTACTAGATCCAACTTCAACTTAACCTGCTTATTCTCACAAATACACTGTATAGTTATATTCAATTAGAATACTTACAATAAAAACTAGGGACTGATTAGTATATAAAATCAGATATAATTGAATTTTCATTAGTTTAGCTATAACAAATGTATTTACTTCAACATCTAAATGCATGGATATCACTAAGTTTTAGACTATTCCCTTTACTGAGATCTAATATCTCGTTCTCTCATCATCGAAAAAAAATTACTGACTAAATCATATAAATTAGAATTATTTATGGGTTGTAGCAGGTTATGCTCTTTTCATATTTGAATTATTAAAGCCTATAACTAATAATAGTTAAACATGTCATCTATGACAGCTAGCCTCACTAGTGCGGAGACAATGCAAGTGAATATGAAACAAGGCTCGTCACTTAATTACTAGGCTATATTAGAAACTTACCTTCCCAATATTTTCTCGAAAGGCATACTTACAGGAATGCTGCAAAATCTCATTTATATCATCCATATCTGTCAGAAGTTAGTTCAAAATATAATAACACCATCAACATCTCCATGTAAACTATCACGCTCGATGGAGAGATAAAATGGTGGAGATTTAGTAGAACATGCAAAAAATGAAGACTTCATTTATTGCTTTCCATTGATAAATCCAACCTACATAGTGCATTGTTAAAACAGTACATGAGTTGCGATGTAATCTAGTTCATCAAAGAATAGTACACGAGGAGGTGACTGTCGGGCATTGTCAAATATTTCTCATACCTTAGCCTCACTTTCTCCAAACCATATTGTTAGCAACTCACGCCCTTTGACACTTATGAAATTGACCTCACATTCATTAGTAAAAGCCTCTAGTAGAACATCTGCAGAAAAAAATAGAAAAAAACACAATATAGTAAAAAATATATCAACATTTCGCAAGGTAAAACTTAAATTATCAAATCAAGTTAAACTCACCCACATGATATATAATTAAATAAAAAATACCTGATTTTGACTAAATCATATGCAATTCAAAGCCCAATTTGAAAAATTACCCTTAAAAAAACCGTAATTGAGAAACACAAAAAAGAAGACCCAAATGTTGAACCAGAAAACCTGATTGTAAGAAAGACCCAAATTAATTGTTTCATAATAGATTGAGAACCCCGAATGTAAAACACCATGACCCGATTGTAGAATAAGAGACACAACTGTAGTGAAGCCCCAATTCCATCAATTGAGAAACCTTAATATAAAACCTAGACACTCGATTGTAGTGAACTAACAAACCGATTAAGAGACCTTGTTGCAAAAAGTGTGACTCTAGGCAAACCAAATATGAACAAGTGGTTAATCGAAAACAAACCTAAATTCTGAAGAGGGAGTATGAACAATATGCTCATAGTAATTGAGATAGTAATTAGGGTTTATTAGTTTTAGGTGAGAGTGGGAGAGAGTGGAGAGTGAGTGAGAGTGAGAGAGTGTTGAGAATGGAGAGTAACGGTAGAGGGTGAACGGGGGAAACGGGGAAGAATCGGGACGAAGGGAGGGGGAAATTAGAATTTTGGGGAGGGGGAAACTGAATTTTGCTCAAATAAAAATGGGGGAAGATTATCTATATAATAGCCGCGTTTTTTATTTTATTTTTTATTTTATTAATAAATAGAGATAAGATAATGGTTGCTAAGTAAACTGATGTACCCGTTTTTTTATTTTTTTTAATAACGATAAGACAAGGCTTAAAATCAAAATTGATGTCTAAAAGGGCTTTAAAATCATTTAAAACTCGACGGATGTTAATTGGTGGCTTTCCGAACAGCTGTTAAAGGGGTGATGTAATAAAGAAACCAAAAGTATGTAATAACACTAAAAATTTTGTGAACACAACTATTTTTTTCACACAGCATTATAAACATACTCTAAAACTTAATAATTTTATCCTTTCGAACATGAAAAGTGACTAACACATAAATAAAAATTTATATAATTTTAGAAGTGTATTCTTGAAAAAAGAAAGATGATAGATAATTAATATACATATATGGTACTTAATACTAGTTTCTAGGTTACTGATTTTAAAGAGTTATACGCGTATATATTAACTAAATATTTATATTATGTATAAGTCTTGTATTTTTAATATTATTGGTATTATATATGGTTTGCATTAAATATATATATAAAATAATATGTACTAATAACCAGAAATTAGGATTCCAATTTGTGATAGTTATAATTTAATATATAGTATATATTTTTATATTTTAGAATTTTTCAAGTCTATTCTTTACTAGTTTTGAATAAAAATGCTCATAAATATATATATAATATGTATATATTTATTTATTTATATATTTATGGACTCCGAGGACTCCAATTAAAAGGTGGACTCCATAGAACTTTATACATGTCCAACATATGCATATAGGTATACTATAGCCTTTGTGCAATTCACCACGGTGAACCATCACTACCAATAAATAATTTTTGAATTTGCACTCATGTGGGATCAATTGAAGATAAGTTTTGAGTGGGTTTTAGGCACTTGGCTAAAGTAGTGGAAGGCCAAGAACCTTGGGCTACCATTAACAATCAAGATCAAGCCATTACCTGAAAAATTTAATCTTAACTCCTTAAAATTATATATTTTTTGTGTTCTTTGACACATTAGTAACAAATATCCAGGTAAATTTTTGAATGTATTATTTCAAGCATGCCTAACATGCCTAAGGTAAATGTGATTTCAAAAATATACCATTCATTCACAAAGGATGTGTTTGGGGATATGTGAAAAATATTAATTTAGAAATACAATATATATACATATATAGAGTAAAGTTCTATGGAGTCCACCTTTTAATTGGAGTCCTCGGAGTCCATATATGTTCTGCAAGTAAAATATAGCTTAAAATATTGCAAAACATTTTATTTTTCGACAAACATCACTATTCTATTAAAAATCTTGTAGATTGTATACATTTTACAAGCAGGACATTGCAAAAATATATTATTCTACGAAATATGTTTAATTTGCAGAACATAAATGATCATGTTGCAGAACATATTGCAGAACATACATATTGTACTGTAAATATATGAGATTTGAATGATTTTGTTGAAGTTATGCTATTTGTGTAACATGTTTTGCAAAATAACACGTTTTACAATATATTTTATTTGCAGAACTGTAGATGGACTCCGAGGACTCCGACAAAAAGGTGGACTCCATAGAACTCAGCCCTCAAAAAATATTACATCCTTAAATTTTTTGTAGGCTATCAAAGAGCGAGGATCAACCCTTACAAGACCCTTCAATCTATGTTTTTCATTAAGTAGAGTTTTAACAAAAAATTCCGGCCACTTTTTTCTCTTAAGGGATACAACAAATCCAATATCGTTTGAGCATCATTAACACCCAAGTTGTTTTTCCTAAAATCACGTACCACATTTTATAAATGTTGGCGATCAAAACCTACTTCTTCATCTCCTCCGTGCATCTTTTTAAAAACATTCATTTGTTGTCTCGGCTCGACACCCGAAAATGTAAGTTCTTAATTAATTTTTTGACCCACGCTTACATGTGTCAGAAACTTGAAAGTTTGGAGTTTTAATATGGTGAGTTCCTTATGTAATTTTCAAAAAATTTGGATGTGGATATAAGTAATTTTCTTAGTATAATCCATAGAAAAATAAGTGCCAAGATGTTTCTTTGTGTGGAGTATATGTGTTATGTATGGTCTAAACCAGGATTAATGGCTTGAAATGGTACATCAAATCCTTGACACAAAAAAGAAGCATTATAAAGGCCTTGAGTGATAAAATCAAGACCCTGATAGGAACGATCTAAAGGCCTTGAGTGACACAGTTAAGGCATTGACATATTCAGTTGCGATCTAAAGACCTTGAGTGTCCAGAGTTAAGGCCTTGATATTGTAACGCCCCCAAATCAGGGTTCAGAGGATTTCGTCGTCACGATGAAACCTCAATCCAAAATAACCTGTTTAATCAATATACAAATGCCAGCGGAAGATATTTAGCATCTATAACCCCAAACTAATCCAAGATATTTTAAGGTTACAGTTTTAGAAACAAGAATTCCAAATTCTACAAAAACAATTTTCACTTCCTTTAAAAACTCTTTTCAACAAATACCAATTCAATACTAACCCGCTCGTATAACTTCGAAAAGGAGTATACTAGTCCCAACTATAAAATAACAGAATTATAATATAATATAATATAATATAAACAACTTTTCATAACAGAACTTACACTAGCCCGCAAACCCTGGACCAACCACCTTCCAAGAGCTTCTTCATTGCTTTCTCAAATTACGCGGCTAAACAGCGCAAGCTAATCCTCACCGATGGTTAAATTTGAAAACAGGCAAGTATCAGCGAAAGAAATGCTCAGCAAGTTCGTTATAACATATATATAAGGTCTTTTGGATATAAATCCGTCGTCTGCAATAGAGAAGAACATTTAAAAATCATAATTGCTGAATTAGAAAATTTGTTAAAGGAATCCCAGAACTGATTCCTCCTCAGTATTCAAAATTCTTTTGATATTTTCGAGCGAAATGCTTCAGCAATACTTTGAATCTTGACGAAAATAAAACTCGTAAAATATTTTTTACGGAAATATCGTAAACAACATTAACATAAAAAAATGACTATGGAGTGGATCATAAACTCATTCAAAACTCAACTCTTAATATTAATATTTATTTTTTTATCATATCAAATTAGATATCAATACGAACTTTGATGCTCATAACCTACCCGTGCTAATATATGGAAGTCAACATCAATCATCCGCATTAATACCACCTTTGATATTTAATAATAACTTAAATATCAACATGTATTTCACCTTTATTCAAAATAAAAATAGTTGATAAATCATTTTTTCATGATAATCAAAACAGTTTAATAATGTAAATTGGAATTCTCGAACGACGGTGTGTTGCCGCCGATGATCAGCCGCGGAGCAACACCGGTATACCGAAACATATCCAACTAAACAAATGGGGCAAGCAAGGCACATATCGGCCTAAAGGTATTATATCCTGTATAATACCTAAATCTCCGCCTGACCGCCGCCACGGCCTCTTACGCAATTTATGATCATCCAATCTTAAAACCTTTTTTTGAGAGGGGTCAAATACTCGACACCCTTATAAAATTTTATTCGCTCATTCACTTGGGCAGAAAACTCAAAACAACGTTATCTTTCTCAAAATCTAAAATATTTATAAATCTAATAGTTGGATAAGTAAAACACTTGACTATTCTGAACATAGAATAGTAGAAAAGTACTTGCATAAACGGAATAATTTATTTTAGCGATATGTAAAACATTTATATATTCAGAACTGAAAATAGTTAAAGCAATACTTGCATAATAGGATCAAAAATATATATCACTTGAACAATAAGTGATGATAGAGATATTTACATAATAAGACTCAAAATAAATATCACTTGAACAATAAGTGATGATAGGAATACTTGCCTTTGGGTTTTTAACAGTTAGCCACACTCGTAGAAACGCAATTATCTCAGTTTGTCATCTCAAGTCTTCACCGTATCTTACTTCACTAAATCTCGGATATGCTGCTCATGCAGTGCTTCAACCCAATATTCCATACTATTCAACTATAGTCTTCATTCATACCATCTGGTCTTAATCGTCTTGAAAGACTTGAATCTATAATTAGAAAATATCATTTTAATCGTCTGAGCGATAATTACTCGATAAACGGCGCATCAAAATCCTATCGTCTACCCTTACGATAGCCCACACATAATTACCACATTCAACACAAGAATCTTGACCACGTACACATGTAATTCATATAGCACATAAGCACATAACTCACATAACACATAACTCACGTAACACATAATTTATTTCACACATGCCTCGGTTCGTCAAAACATTTGACTCGGTATGTTTAAAACTAAAATCGAGTAAAAAATATGACCTTTCAATCAATACGCGACTCAGAATCGATTTGCAAAATAAGTGACCTTTCGAAACAAAAGGAGTAGGGTCTCGAAAGTATTTTTATTGAAAGTGGAATATTTTTCTGAGTTTATATGCGTTCGTTTCGTATTAAACGGACAAACGGTCTATTTTTTACAAATAATTAGGAATAAATCAATTAATAAAAATATTAATTAATTTTTAAATACCAAAATATAATTTTTAAAAGCTTAAAAGTAATTTTTAGGAATTTTTTGAATTAATTATAAATAATTTACATTTTATTTAACTATTTATAAAAAAAATAATTGATTAAATGATTTAATCAATTAATTAAATCCATAAATAATTAACAAAAATAAATTGTAAATAATCAAATCAAATTGGATTTTTGAAAATAATTAAAAGAGAATAATTATTGGAATAAAAATAATAATTTAGTTAATTATTAAATAATTAACCAATTTAAATTTGGAAATAAAAAAATCAGTTTTAGAAATAAAAACTGAATTTTAAATTTTTTTTAATAGGGAAAATCCAGGAACAGGTTTTTGATGTTGAAATTGGATAAAATAAGATCAAAACCGGGTTGCAATTAAACCAAACGGATCATAACCGGGTCACCACAACCCGTCCGGGTCGGGATGAACTCCGGTGATCCCTGCCCAGATTTCGGCGACGGAGTTCATCGTCGGCCGCCTCCGGTGCATACCAAAACAACTAGGTTTCTCATCCTTTTCGTATCAAAATCGATCATAACTGATCGAGAAATATAATGGGAACAACAACAGCGTAAATCATCATCAAAATCGTCGGAATCGACGATCCCCGACTTAACGTCGGTAACACATTCCGGTGAACGTCGAAATCATCAGTTTCTTAACCAACCTCGATGTTCTATACGTCAAAATGATACCTTAAGTTCCGCTAATTCTGTCGGTGCCATTCTATATGGTGCTTTCGATACTGGTTGGGCATCCGGGATCAATTCAATCCCAAACTCAACTTCTCTCTCAGGGGGCAAATTTGGTAACTCTTCGGGAAAGACATCTAAAAACTCTCTGACTACAGGTGTATCCTCAACTTTATTTTTAATTCCTTCATTCCCTACAACATATGCTAGAAAACCTTCACAACCTTTTTCTTAACATCTTACAAGCCTTTAAAACTGATATCATAACACTGGGTTTTTCTACACTATCTCCCTTGAAATATACTTTCTTTTTGTTCGAGCCGGTTAAACATATTCACTTTTTATAACAATTTAGATTCATTATATGCTTCGACAACCAATCCATTCCCAGAATGACTCCAAAGTCCCTCAGTTCTAACGGTAATAAATCCACTAAGAAGGTTTGTTCACCAATCATTAAGGGACAATCTCGATAAATTTTATCTACGAACAAATTTCTACCATTTGGAAGTTTTACCAGAAATCCATTATCTAGACTTTGCACAGGTACATTTAACTTATCCATATATTTTGTATCCACAAAAGAATGGGTTGACCCCAAATCAAACAACACATGAATATCTTGAGCATAAAGTTGAAGCGTACTTGACATAACATCATGAGATTTTTTGGCATCCTGAGTTGTCATTGCGTAGGATCGTGCCACTGCCCTAGGTGCTGATTGTTGAAAAGGTCTTGCTGTAAAAGTCCTATTTCCTTTAGTTTCCACTTCTTTCGTGACTCCTTTTTATGGGCAGTCCCTTGATAAATGACATGGTTGTCCACAACTGTAGCAAGAAATCACTTTAGGCTTGGGACATTGAGAAGCTATATGTCCCTTTTCTCCACAATTGTAACACAACCCATCAGCTCGAGAACAAATATCACCACCATGTTTCAGTCCACATTTCTTACACTCAGATGCGATGATCCTCTTATCACTTCCCCGAAACATCTCCTTCTTCCTTATATGTAGTTTGTTGTTGTCCTTCTTAAATCCTGAGTTAACACTCAATTCTGTCTCTCTTCCTCGTTTCTTATTGTTGAAGAATTGAGTGCGAGCTTCATAGTCCCTTTCTGCAATCCTCGCCTTCCCAACCAACTTATCAAATTGTTTCAACTCCAACAAGCACACCTTCTCTCTAATTTGGGGTTTCAACCCCTTCTTGAAATCTCTGACATTTTCTGGCTTCAGTATCAACCTGATGAGGAGGAAACCTGTAAAGTTCCAAGAACCTTGAGAGATATTCCGACACGGACATTCCTTTTTGCTTTAGTCCTAGAAACTTCATCTCCATCTCATTCTTCATATAGGTAGGAAAATATTTATCAAAGAACAATTCTTTAAACCTTGTCCAAGCCTTTTTAGAACAATCCTCAGTCTATTTAACCGTATCCCACCAAAATACAGCTTCCCCCTTAATGAGTGTGTTGCAAATTTTACCTTTTACTCCTTTGAACATTCTGATATCTCTATCACTTTCTCCATATCTTTAATCCATACATTCGCAACATGTGGATCCAATTCTCCTTTAAAAATCGGGGGATCTGCATCTTTAAAAGCCTTGTCTGTACACCTTCGCTTATTCTCGCCTTCTTTTTCCATATTTTCAACACATTCCCCATTTATTTCGGGAGTATCCGTAGTTGTTCGCCCCTCCATTAGGCTCTTAAACATATTCTTTATTTCTCTCAAAATCAACAACATCTCAGGGCTAATTTGTACACTGGATCCAGTCCCATCAGAATTTCCATCAGTCATCTTCTCCTACAATTCAACATATAATATTAATCCTACTTCATTCGGAATATGTACCGCACACATCATGATACACGTCATAATAACGATCGATCGAGTACTAAACACGTCATACACACATCATGCACCTTATATTGATCATGTTCAAGAAATATGACTACACATTTTCAAGGCGTACATTAGGCCCAAAATTGGACTACCAGGATTCGAAATCCTATATACATCCTATTTCTAAACCTTAGTTCTGATGCCACCTGTGACGCCCCGGACCCCGGGATTACCTCAGAAACCCGAACCCGGGAACGCCAAACTAAACCAATCAACTCAATATATGCTTACACAACCTTAAACTTAAATAATAATATATAATTCTTACAGTATTCCAAGTATTACAACCAAAGTTCACGATACAACCAAAAGTCTATTACACAAGCATTGTTCATTAAGATACAACACGCATTCATCGTCTACTAAGCCTTAGTTCATCACATACTTATGCTTTCCTGAACATCCTTCTCCAAAGTTCTTTCCTGTGGAAGTTAGTGACATAAACGAGTGAGCTCAAAAAGCTCAGTAAGCATATATAGTAGAATTCAATTGAGGTTTATCCGAGAAATCAAAGTTCATCAAACAAATATTCGAATAAAGAGACATGAAAGATACTACAATCAACAAAAATGCATCATATAGTTTTCACAAGATTAAAACTGAGTATTCAAGCATGACAGGTTCATCAATTCATCAAGTTGGGATCCCGGCTAGCTAAATAATCGGTTTAGCTTTACTTTCGATTAGGAATTATCATCATCTGTTCATCAATATCAATGCAAGAATACTCATTTTTCATCAGTGAAGCATTAGTCAAACTCAAATCATCATTCAAAACATCAACAGTGAATCAGTATAGTATATACTTACTGTGCACCGCTTAATTTATTCTCTATAAATTCCGAACTTTGAATTGATTTTTACTGTCGATCTTTCTTCCTAAATACATAATTCAAAAATGCACATAAATTTTATTATTAATATGACCTATTTATTTTCTAACTGAACTAATAATTACCAAATTACTAAATAAGATAAAGAAATTAAGTTCGCGATTAAGAAAAACTAACCGAATTCCTTGATTGAAACAACCGAAGCGGATAGTTCTATTTAAGGAAACTATACAAACTTAAATAAGGAAAGTAAGGATTCATTTTTCCTACATCCTCGATGTGGTACAACAGCAGGGAAGTTAGAAAAATATAGAAAAACTATCAGATGACTTCCTCTATTTATTCCTTTTTCACAATTATATATAATGGTACCTTTCTATTTATTCTAATATACTTCACTTCTCGTTTTTAATGTGGTACAAAGATAGGTAGGGAAAAAAATAAAAGTTAAGCAAGGAACATAATATCTAGAACTTATAAGGACCCTTTTAAAACTCACACCATTAGCTTCATCAATCTTACTTCTACTTATTAAAATTTTAAGGTCAAGTTCTTCTATATATCCTCAGTTTTCTTCTCTTCTCTTGCTGATGTGGGTTGTGAGATCTCCTTTTTATTACCTAAGATGCATATATCCCACATTGATTAGAGAATGAGACCAGCCTTCCTCCAATGCCTATATAAACCCAACTTAGCTTTAGTTTCTACTTAGAAAACTTAAAACTTTCTCTTGGCTTCAATATAGCCAATTAAATTTGGTTTTAAAGTTTTAATATAAAGAGAAATAGATAAATTTCTCATAATCAAGTAAAAAATAGAGTTTTAAGGTTTAACTAGGCTTTACCAAGTCCAATATTGATGAGATATAAAAGATGTAACATCTCTTCCTTTATCAAACCCAAGGCTATGAAGCCAACACTTCAATATAAACCAACTATGACTTGTAGCTTTTCTTTTGATTAATTCTCTTTGTCCCACATCGGGAAGGTTTTGCAAGAGATTTTCTCTCAACTCTATGTAATGGGACTTGCAACAAACTTAAAAAATCATACTATATTTGAAATCTATTATAGCTTTTAGTCTACATCCACTTAGTTCCACATCGAGAAGGTGTGAAACTAACCAAGATACTTTCTCTATAAAAAGAGCTCTATAACTAATTTTATTTCCAAGGCAACATTTTCACTTTCAAGTGCAATGTTCCTTCCTACTAGGCTTTGTCTAGTAAAAGATGCGGGCTAATTTATTTTAGCTTGCGTGCTTAAGTTAAAATTTTCATCTTTCTATTCCTATTCAGCGCTTATCTTTTATCATCCTTTCTTCTTTTCGTCATTCCTCTTCCTCGTCCTATCACTTCGGTCTGTATCTCTTTTAATTTTTTTTTTGGGAGTTCGACATATTCGAGCAAACCAACAATACACAAGACAAAATTTAAAATTTAATCAAATATTTTTATAATATGCATAATACTTGTAAAAATAATATAAGCACATAAATTCATTTTACTTAATTATAATTTCATCGGGATAATCTATTCTAGGCAACAAAAAAAGAAGGGGTGGAAGATAATTAGGAAAAAATATCTTAGAAAATAAAAAGGGACTATTGTTTAATATTTGACAAAGATCCAAGAAATAGCATAAAAAAATTATGTGAACATAAATGTTTATAAAGATGAATTTGGGGAATGGTTGAGCTCCATGGGAGAGTAAAGGGGTGGCCCATAAAACGTGATTAACAATATTACAGGAAATTTAAAATGTCACAAGAGAAGAACACACTTCATTAGTTTTGATGACATTCTCCAACTACTCTTTATTTATTGGATGAGTGTTTGTTGTCCTAGAAATTTTAATAATAAAGATGAAGATCAGTTTGAAAATCTTTAGAGCTAACAACTTAAACTTTATGGGAATTGCTACAGAATTTTTTTGTTTGCTAAATTATATGTAATTTCTTCATATATGTAGCAGGAGCCCTTAGCCTTAGCTTAGGATGTGTTTGGAATTGCAGTGGCATAAAAGATAAAAGATTTTTATTCAAAAACTGAAATATTGTTACGTGAACTTTTGAAAACTTGTTTGATAAATTTTAAAAGACTTATTTACCTTTTGGCGCTTAAAATATTATTATTTTACCCATAAATCCTAAGGTATGTAACACTAGGTGCTGGTGTTACATGCACATGTAGCAGTAGTCTGGGTTAGTCAACGTAAAATTCGACTAAAAATAGTAAATAACGAGTAGGGAATCTGACCGTCACGGTATCCAGTCGTTATTTTTGAATACCGACCAATTTAGGTCTTATAACGATCGAAATTGCGGTCGTTAAAGGCGCTGTTTTCACAAAAATCTCATATTGTTGTATGATGGTGAAAGATGGTATATACGAGATCAAAGGAGACAAGTCGCCGAAAGTTGTTGAAGTTATTCGGTTTAGATGATAACTTTCCAATGGATGATATATTCAACTACGCTGATTCAAGAGAAAAATATCGTAGATTTTTAATAAATAATGTGTCATAACAATATCAATTTCTAATCTACAAATTTTGTTGCAACTTTTTATCAAGTTTTACTTAACTGCGACCACACTACAAGAAAAAAGTCCATAGACATCGGTTTTTGGCCGATGTCTATGATGTTTAGCAACCAATGTTGATGTCAGTGATGTCTATTCTAGACATCGGCCATAACCCGATGTCTTTACTGGCTTAGACATCGTTTCTGGCAAAAAAGCTGATGTCCATGCATTGTTTTTTTACAAAAATGTTAGAAATAAATAATTTAATAAATAAATTGCACCTATTATAACAGATTAAACATATAATGAGTTATATTTTTTTCCACATAGACATAGAATATTTTCATTTAGGTGATATAAAATCAGATATTAAACATCGATTTCTTTAGTAAAAGGTGATGTCTATGTCTACATTTAGACATTAGTTTTATCCCAAATAAAGTGATGTCTATATTTCTTTTAGACTTGAAAATATCAGTCTTTGACATCAGTTTTTTAGCAAAAAGTGATTTATATTTACTTTTTTGACATCAGTTTTTTTCATTAAAGGTGATGAATAATTGCTTTTTGGACATCAGTGTTTATTCATTAAAAATGATGTACAATTATTTTTTTGACATCAATATTTATTTATTAAAAGTAATGTATAACAAGTTTATAGACAAAGTCATCATGTCTTTCATGCTCAGCAAAGTTACACTTCAACATAAGTTCTTTATACCGGAAAACCTCAAAATAACTAAAAGTCAAGACAGGCGGTAACAAAAACCAAGTCTGCAAAATTTCATTGCCTTCCTAAACACCTACCATATTATCAATTGTATTATTTTTGTAGTCCATCTTTCCAGCGTATAATTTTATCTGCAAAGTTTGGTAGATGGGTATATTTTATACAACAACATTTGTAAGAGGCCCGAACTCAGTTTTTCCAGCTATAGTTTTTGGATCGTTCAACTTCTTCATCTTCTACGCTATCACCAATTTTAGTAGAAGTCCTTCTGGTGGTATTAGTCAGTCGTAGTGGACCCTCATGAGAAGTAGACTTGGAATGGGTTTGGGTTGATGATTCAGCATATACAGAGATTTATAAAGCTGATCCTAGTGTAAGTGCCGAATCTGCTAATTTGCTTGTTGGGGATCGACGATCATGAAGTCGGTATTTCTGAAATAAACGGAAACCATTTTAGCATTTCACAACCATTGTAAGGATAGTATAAGAACTGCTCTGTTGGACCAAACTTTTCAAACTGGAATCTTACTAGCGCTTCAGATGCATCAGGGCCTAAAGAACCCAACCACAGTCGTCTTGAAGCTAAAAAGATATCCATTACCGTTAGATCTCCATCAGAGGACCAACTCACCTGACTTGCAGAGGGTGATAGCACTGGCATATGATGTTAAGGAGAGTCGAAAGACAATTTTAAATGGCCAATAGAAGACAAATCTAAGTTTTAATATTGTAGCAAAAGTTTTCACTACTACAAACCAACTTGTACCTTCAAATGAATTACTCCTCATGTCAAATGATTTTATATTGTAATTTACAAAAGTATTTATAGCTCTTGACTTCTTTCTCCTAGTAAGCAATTTATGAATTTTAGGAAAATATTGGCTTGTTTTTCCAATATTATAGCTCATTATAGTTTTTAAGAAGACTTATCATTCAAAGCTGATTTAGATAATTCCGAGTAAACAATCCAGAAAAACATCGACCGAAGCACATTGTTATTACTTCAATGAGGAACTCAAATAGAATTAGGGGATAGGCTGAGGGTAAGGGAAGTAGACCTGAAATAGACGAACAACATGTGGATGCTTTATCGACTTCATTGTTGCCACTTCCCTCTTTATCTGCAAAATGGGTAGATCATATGTAAGAACTTCTGCATGTGAGGAAGTTTGTAAATTGAATAACTAAATTCTTTAATAAAACAAATAAGCCACTAAACTTTTTCTACCCAAATTATGAGAAGAACTAAACTAAGCTTGATCATATATAATATATTTGCAATCAAACATGACTTGTAAAAACAAGGAGAGTCAGAAAAAGTTTTTCAAATGTGACAGCGGATTGAGTTATGCAGCTACTAACTTTGAAATTGAATTTAGGCTATTTTCCAAGAGGTAAGGTAGTCAAATAAGATGCTATTACAAGTCTTCTGATGTTTGAACTCAGTCAAATAACAATCATAGTCTAAAGGATTTAGTTCTTTAGTTAGGAGTAGATAAGTTCTATTTTAATTTATTTCAGGATATATTCCTACATTTACTTGATTCAATTCACAAGCTGCTATATATATTTAGTTCATTTGATATTATAAAACTATTCTAGTTTTCCCAGTTTAGTGTTTTTTCTCTCTGTACTCTCCCTGCGTACTAACTTTATTCTATTAATATAATTATGTTAATGGTTGGAAAAATATTATACCTTGTGGATGTGGAGAGCTTCTCGCAATGATTTTTCAATCGCCCAAAGACCAAAGTAGCTATAACCATTTTCCTATAGAGAACAATAAATATATAAGCAAACTTAGCAAAGTTCAGAATAATATGCAGATATGTCCTTGTTTTATAATAAGGGGTACTCTTTTGTAGTCTTATTCAAAGTAAATAATACAGTTCTATTCATAAAAAAATTTTGCAAATGTGTAAAGACGCTTGTGAACCAATAAGGGTTTTACTAATATAAACTTTAATGTATTCACTTCTGTGCTTAATGAAATGGTATTTGATATAATTATATGTCATTAGCTCACCCTACACCCTCTATTTATGTATTTTATTGACTGAATGACATTTGTCCGGTTCTTTTTTTATGAGCTTCCATCCTTATATAGTGCTGTAGTATCTTCAAGACATATGGGTTCTAATATATGCATCTGGAATATGCTCTCAAGACACTGTGACACACAAAGATTTAGTTGTATGTGTGTTAGTATCTATGTTGTAAATTGTTATACATTTCTTGGATAAGGATGCTTCTGGCTAACCTTGTCTATTTCTTGTAGACTATCAACACACAGTGGCTAGGATTCTCATTTTTATAGTCACCATGGAAATTTATTTCCGCTGCCTACGTACAAAATATAAAAATAATTAATAATACTACCAGCAAACAGTACTCAACATGATGTATATTTTTCTCGCAAACTAAATTTTAAGCTCACCTTAAAGAGTTCGTTGGAGAGAAGCGCGAACTGATGAGCATATGGAATCCTTGAATTAAAGTCTATACTTCTATATGTCAAAAGGTTGTTGAGAATATACCCCTACACTCAATTCAAAGATACGGAGCAACTGAAATTTGTAAGAAAAAAAATTAAAAATGTCAAGATGACTAATAAGCTGATTGCTAGTATAGTAGAATGACACTCTGCGCACTTCAAGTTTATGAAAGGTATCTTGTACATACTTTGATATTGATTATAGGCTCATTGCCAAGTTCGTTGCCTGAAAAAAGTTCAAAACTGCCCAAGATTAGGCATGAGCAAATATATTTATGCAAAACCTTGAATAACAAATTATACAATGTGATATGAACTTTGTGGGAAACATATATAATCTTTATGTATATCTCAAATTAATGGAGATATGCCTTAGCAATGTTGGACATATTTCACTTGAATTACAAATCTGTAGATGCATGAAAAGACTAGCTTATGCATATTGGTACCACTATATATGTTTTGGACAATTACTGGAAGAACTATTCCAGTATAGGAAATGCCAGCAATATATAGGGGATTACTGACAAACCTGGGATGCTCCTTAAGCCACTACATCACAATTTTCAGAAACAAATAACAATTAGATACTTTCTTTACTAAAATAAGTACCTTAAGTAAGGTTCGATGGACAATTTGATCTGAGGCACAAGAGGACATTTTCGGTACTAAGTACTGACCGACATTCGATAACAATAATTTTAGACCAGTATATTTTAATCTTGACTAACAGTGTATCACACAAAAACAAAAGTTTAACTATATTCAATGATATTATAAGTTTCAAAACTATATTCAATGACATTATAAGTTTCTACAAGGCTGTAACAGTGTACCTCTCTATCTTTTCAGTAATAAGAGATGAGAGTTCTGGTATAAGTATTTCAATTCTTGAGATTGACCGTATCTAAAAAGAAGTGACATCATATTGCATACATGATTAGTTTAGCTGACCTCGCTTCTTAATATTAGCTACTAAACATTTTCCTTACAGTGTTATATTTCATCAGAACTATCCAAGCTCAGAACATCTCAAATTCAATCAACTAAAATTTTGATTTCCATGTATTATGATTGGTAATCTGACTTGGTTCCGGTCCATCAGTTGACATTTACAATATTTCACAAGTGTTAAGCTATAAGTTAAATGATAATAAAACACAAACAAAAAAAAACAAAAATCAAATATAAACAGATGTGACATATTCACATACTAATTAGTAACCACTCTGTGTGAAAAACACAAGACATAACATATTCAAAATCGACACAACAATCATTAACAAAATTCACATAATTACATCACTAACTAATTAGCTTAGGTAACTGAAACAATTGTAATACAAGTTTAAATTACATTAATACAATCAAGAATCTCCATATTCAATTTTCATCAGATTCAAGATATATAGAACCCCTAAAACATACTATAAAGACAATTAATATAAAACCTATATATCTAATCCATGTAAGGTTGTAAAAGATTGGAACTTTTTATATAAAAGCATCAAAGCAAGCATAAAAGAACACACAACTATAAAACAATTACTGAGAGAGAGAGAATACATCGATGATTTGTTACCCAAGGTGGGAAGCCAAGAGTTCTTCTTGAGTTTGAGCAGTCATCTTGAGATACAATAATAACCCGACCACAAGGCACTACAACAAAATAGAAGTCCTAAGTAGCATTAGGAACAAATAGATCCTTGCTCAAGCATGAACTGCAATTAGGGTTTAGAATTGAAATATCCCCAATTTAAAACTAAATGAAACTAAGAATTTGAGTTTTATAACTTACTTATGTACCAATTCGAGCATTATATTTTCGAACAAATTGAATAAGCTTCCACTTAAACGAATCGGTCATCGATTGAAGGAGCCACAGAGAGAGAGAGGGAGAGAGAGGGGGGTGGGGGTGGGGTGCGATGAGAGAGAGTGAAAGTTTTATTTTTAATTTAGTTACTGAAAATTTGGGGGGAATGGGTAAAGGAGAGGGAATCTGAAAATATTTCGCTACGGGGGAACAAAATTGAAGGAGCGTGCCTTGATTTTTTTTTGGTAATTTTAGACATTAGTTATTAAATAACCGATGTCTTCAAATAACATAGATATCAGAAAAACACTGGATGATGTTATTTCTTCTTTTAACATCAGTGGCAACATCAACCGATGTCTAATGTATGATGTCTATTCAACTTTTTCTTGTAGTGCCAAGTAATTGTAGAGAAATCACTTGAAAAATATCACAGGCTAAAGGCTCGCATTAGTTTTCTTAAGGGAAGAGTTCACGAGAGTGAAGCGATCTCTAACTTGTATCATTATATCCATAACCTCACACATGAATCTCAGCTCCGAAAGATTCAATATCTCCCTTCTCTTCCTAAAAACTCTATATGTATATCAAGTAGAATGACTCACTATATCGTCATTCAAGCTTACAAGAACTACTATTGTTAGATTAAGAATCGTATTTAAATACTTTTATGCAATCAACCCTTATCTTCGTTAGTGGATTTAGTCTTTTTTCCTTCGAACTTTTGTAATCAGTTGGATAATTTTTGGTAGATAGTCCCCACTCCCTACTAGAGTTAATTTCTAATTACCATTACTTTTGAACACGACACCACAATTACTTATAGGCAATTCCTCTTTGATATTGATATCATCTTAAATAATATTTCTAAAGGTGAAAGGCAACTCCAAGCTCTTGTTTCCAGTAGGGCGGTTGCATGTGACGCATAAAATATAATACCTTTTTAATACCCAAAAATTCTTTAATTATTCAAATATTCCAACACTCCTTGTTCATAAAGGCATCATAGGTTGGTGTTGCATAAAATTTGAAGCCAAAACAGCACATGGTCCGACATGGTCACTCCACGTCAATAGGGGGCCCATATTTTTGCCATATGAAATGTATATCCCATATTTTGTTTACATCGACAGTGGGGACACTTTGATGTCATACCAACAATTGTGCTCACAATGTACTATCTGATATTTGTGCGATAGATATATATGTAAATAAAATATATATTATGTGGTTTTGTATAATTTATGTGAATCAGTGAATAAATATTTAAATTTAATTCATTCCAGTTTGACGAGTCAAATATTCCGAATTATTTAAGGAAAGAGAATCGAGAGAAAAATGTAAATAGAGGAAAACATAAAAAGAGTTTTTCGTGTTTTTTTGATTAGCCGAGTTAAAATAATCAAATTTGGTCGATCATTGAATTATTTTGTGATTGTTAATTAAGAAGAATAATTATACAAATAGAGATTTAAATAGAAATTTCGTGGATATGAGATTTTGTAAGCTTTAGAAGGTGAATATATGTTATCCGAATCATATGTGATTGATTTTGTGGTTAGCGGATTTTTTTTAAATTTTTAAATGAATTATAGTTTGAAAAATAACGTTTATTTGGTCATAAAATATTTATATAAAATCATTAAAGTATATTCAAATTTAAAAACTTGTTTTATTATCTCTAGAATAGTTCCCGAGACTTTTGAAAAATGATTGTTAGACTTATTATAGTGACCAAGTATTTTAAAATGATCTTTAAAGGATTATTTTTCTTTTGCGAGCTAACTTGCAAAATTCGTAGTAAATAAACTGTTCGCTCAAAACATGTAACGCCTGATAAATTTTAAGTAAGTAACTCTCTTTATCGAGATTTATGATTTAACGCAAGTGCGTGAATTAATTTAATTGTTATTAAAATTTTAGAATCGCAAGTGTGAACATCGATTAGTTTATAAGGCTTTTATATATCAAGAGATATGAAAATTGTTATCTTTATAATAATATTAGACATTTATCTTCTTTCAAATATATTTATCTTCTAATGTATATATCTTTGAAAATCTAAAGTAAGAGTATTATTGATTAATTAATTCCCAGCGATATTTGAATATGTACTTTTTGGGTTGTTATATATTGTGCACGGATTTAAATAGGTATGAGATTATCAATTTCTAGGAAACTATATAAATAATTAATTATTTTCTCGAATAGAAAGAATCGCATTGTTATTCTATAATTATAATCGAGTGTATTGAAGATTTTAAAAGTTCTTATAATCATATTATTTAATTATTTTATAATGATATTTTTTATGGGGATAATAATTGTGAGTGTGGTTGTCTATTTAGCTAAATAAGTGTTAGCTTTGGAATCCTAATATTGCCTTAATAAATTTCTTGAATATCCTAAGATATGTGCTCTAGTAATTATTCTTTGATTTCTTTGATTAATTTTTTTATTTATTTAAGTAATCTGATAAAAAAACTCGAATTACGATTATTTCAAGTACAAATTTTATTTAATTTTTTTCTATACAAGAAATTGTATTTGTGCCAATATTATCATTATCATTATCATCATCATCATCATCATCATTATCATTATCATTATCATTATCATTATCATTATCATTATAATTATCATTATCATTATCATTATCATTATCATTATCATTATCATTATCATTATCATTATCATTATCATTATCATTATCATTATCATTATCATTATCATTATCATTATCATTATCATTATCATTATCATTATCATTATCATTATCATTATCATTATCATTATCATTATCATTATCATTATTATTATCATTATTATTATTATTATTATTATTATTATTATTATTATAATTATTATTGTTATTATTTTTATTATTTTTATTATTATTGTTATTATTATTATTATCAACATTATTATTATCATTATTATTATTATCATTTTATATTATTTTCTTCAATCCTCTTATTGTTAGTAAATTTAGAAATAATGGTAACTAAATATTCGAATATATATATACATATATATATAGGGCTGAGTTCTATGGAGTCCACTTTTTTGTCGGAGTCCTCCGAGTCCATCTACGTTCTCCAAATAAAATATCTTGTCAAACCTGTTATTTTGCAAAACATGTTACACAAATATCATAACTTTAACAAAATCATGCAAATCTCATATATTTACAGTATAATATATAACAGTATTGAATTGAACTGGAATGACAATCCCATAGCTGATAGGACTTTCGGTGAGACATTCCAATTGTACTGGAAAGACTTTCGACAATACTATCCTCTGAACTAGCATGACAATCGGATTGAACTAGCAAGACAATCTCCTTCCAGTAGAACTTTCGGCAAGACAATTGAACTGATTTGGCATGACAATCGGTATGACAATCCAGATTGTAGTTCATTTTCAATTGTCTTGCTGATTTAAAACTGTTTTTAATCTAATTAAACTTCTGTAAATTCATAATATTAATTCTGAATTAATTAATCAATTAATTCAATTAATAAATAAATTAATCTTTGCAGATATAATTTATTTTCTTAATTAAATTATATGACTTAATTAATTAATAGATAATTAATACTAATCTTGAACATCAACCATTCTTCTGAACATCTTCGGAAAATCACTGAGAATTATGAATCAATTCCACTTCAATGTTGACACTCGATGTACTGTCTGGTTTATGAGTGACTAACTTCCGTGACGTTTCTTCATGTCTTGACTTTGATACTTGATTTTCTTCAGATTAAATCCCTGTAATTAATTGATAGCCTGACGAAATCTCTGTCACTTGATTAAATCCACAATCTTGATTTGTATCACTGAGACTTGATCAATTTCTTGAACTTCTTCCAGTGAATTAATTCCTCAAGTGTGTAGATGAACCTTGTTTCTGAATCCTTTGACAGATGTTACTTTGCGAGATCTCTTTGACGGTAGATCCACTATTTACTTATTACATTCTTATTTGAGTTGAGTTAAATCCTCGAATATACAAATAGACTATGACATATGCCTTACACTACACCTGTAGCTATCTTCAATTCTGAGTTATAATAATTTATTTAATTCCTTTTGGGTGTCAAGCAAGTCCAAGCTAAAATGTGATCGCCAACATTTCATATTTTCGAGATACTAGTATGCGTATGCACCTGTCAAACATAGTAGATTTAATTTGCAAATGCCATTACATACATATTTTTAATTATTATAAGTGATAACAATCCAAATCATGAATTATATTCAATCCATTTTTTTAAAATTTTCCATTTAACAACATCATCATATGAGGTGTGCATACCCCTACCCCCTAGTTTTTAAATATATAATAATTTATAATGAAGAACTATGATCTATGTACTATGTACCACACACTCCATGTAAATAAATATTCAAAATATATAAGTATGTGCTTATTTATCAAGAATTTCCTCCATTCCATATAACCGACTTTTACTTATTTTAGCCTGATAACTATCCATGTGCTATACCTCCTACCTAAGGTGCGAGGGCATGCTTGCAGCTCCAGCTGAAGTTACATTATATATTTTCCTTGTAAAATTAAACCTAAGTAAGCTTACTCACCATTGCTTACAAAGATTACTCAACTCGACTCACTAGTCTTATCCCCACGTATCCCTGTTAACTAAGATATTTCCAAATAGTCTCGAATTAAACATGTTATATTCCAATCTATCTAAAAATGTTATGCCAATTGACAACATACAATATGCAAGCGATCGAGTTACCATTATATGAGTTAGCTATCCTTTTAATATTACTTATTAGTAATCTTACCGACTAGAGGTGATGTACTACCCCCCGGGAATGTTAATAGTAATAAACCATCTCAGGGACCTAAGTATGGCAGCTACGAGTATCAAACCATTTCCATTATTCCAATGATTTTTTTATATGCATATAAACAAGAATAAAAAGTAATATATAAAAGCACGAAAGTAGGACTTATCTTTGCCTCTTCCATGCTGATTAAATTACGGTTCAGCCATTAAGCCAATAATGTTGAAGTTCCCTTCAGTTTCAGCTTCAGGTAAGGACCTCCATCCAATGACTCAAGTTTCCTTTGATAGGATGTGGAAACTTCGTTTCTTGGCTGAGAACCCTCAGCTTTAGGTGAAAACCATCAGGTTTATATTAACATAATTGAACCGATTTACCATGTTTGAATGCCGAATATCTTTCCAAAAAACCAACTTATTGAGTTACGACCTCTCCTAGTTTGCACAAGTTACAACATACATATAGGCCTTCATAGTTTCATTTATACGCGAAACTTTGAGTTGGCTCAGACCTCTAATTATCTTACAAGTGCCTCCCCTCTCTTTGTACTTTCATGTATGTCTACTTCTTAATCTTTTATAGGTGAAGCATCCATCAATCACACCATCAGGGAATCTACCTCTTTTGAAAATAATTTGAACGTCTCTTTCCTGAAATAATTTTTTTTGACATATTTAAAATCTGAGTCCATTTTAAATGAAATTCTTTTGTTAGCTTCATTATTTCCCTGAATCTTTCGCATCTCGTGCTTCTTCCTTTAATGAGTTCATAAATGAACCTCAATCCAACTTCGCCATTTACCGAGAGGTCATTTCATACCTCTTTATTTCTGAACTTTTAGCGTACTACGAAGCTCCTAATTTCTTGACTGAAACTTTCAGCTTCAACTTAAACCTAATATCAATGAACATGCATACTTGAGAGGACCCGCAAGATGGGGGCTATTATCTCTATGTAAGTAGCCAAAAAGTAGAGGACCCGCAAGATGTAAGTGGCATGTATATTTTATATATCAAGTAGAAGGTGAATGATGCATCCAATAGTATATGCCATTGAACCTGTTAAGCTCAAGTGAGCTTTCCCAGAATATGTGAGATAACTACAAATGTCAGTGAACCTTTGGATTGTATCCCGATTTCAATGCACCTGTTATGATAGAGATTTATATGCGCATCTGAACACACATATATTTTTCTAGGTGCTTTCGTATTTTGCACAACATGTTAGATAGCATACAAAAGAGCAAATACCATAATATCATTTTACACTTATTCTAGCAAGCATGCCCCTAAAGATAGGTACATTTATCCACATGAAGCTATTCAATACCCACTTTCATGCATAGAAGAACACTATAACTTAGCAAATGTTAACATACACATATCAAGTAGAATATGAAAAAGATTATGACCATATTCCTACAAAATACCCCATACTATAAATAAAATACACTATGATCAGAGAATTAGGTTCATGTGTAGCCCAATTATAAAAAAAAATTCATGCAGACCCGTTCCTTCTAAACCCAATTAAATTTCAATTTTCCTTTAAAATTTATCCATGTTCAAGTTATAAATGTATGGGGTATACACCTACTACCCCCCGAGTTCTTTAATATAATACAAACTTATACTGAAGAACTAGGTTCAAGCGTGCAGTTGCACTCAAATATGTATATACAAAAACAAACTATATAATTGACCTAAACCATGTAGAGTATACCAAATAGCAGATAATTAAATCAATTATAAACTTATTAGTATTGTGAAGCCACATCATATACTATGAGCATATTAAACCTCCATAGTCATGCTAGTTGTTCAACTGATCGAACATATGAGCATGTAAAAATCTCAAACCATAAAATCAATTATCCGACATACTTACTATATAAAATCAAACTCATACAGTACAAGAGGGAATATAAAATAAGATAACTGTAATATATTTAGGTGATAAGTGAATTCAAGAATTAGAATCCGTACCTCAAACCTTGCCCATTTATGCCACAAATATGGCTTAAAAGCTTCTATGCCTTGACCTTATATGTAGCTTTGGACCTTCCTTCCATAATGTCAATGAACCTTCAGAGGGTGAGCACGAAGCTTATTGTTGAAGTTACTTCGAGTCTTGGGCTTATATACAACAAGCTTTAGCTACGAATTGGCTTGAACTTTTAACTATAGAGTAAATCCTTGAAGTCATTGTTGTATGACCTTATCTCCATCCTTTATGGCCAAGGCATACCTATTCCTCCTCGTACTTGCATAAACCTCCATGGTCACCATTGTGATACGTGTATGTACCTGAACAATGCCGAGATCCAAAGATTCACATAAACCTGCCTCTTGGGGCTTTTCACTTGATACATCTTCATTTCCATATCAAAATGGTTCATATGCATGCACCTCTTCTTCCTCAGATTCATCACTTGAACCTCCGCTTGAATTGTGAGCAGAACTCTACTAAGGACTAAAATCTCATCCATCCTCTTATGTAGTAAGTTCCTTATCCAAATGTTTTTCTTTTGTATGAACTTTTATAGTCCACAAACTTTTAAAAGTTGAAGCTTCCTGATGTCATTCGATGAACATGATTTCACATCATTTAGACCTATATTCTGTTCATACACATGGACCTTTACTTTAACCATTTATTCATGGATGCACATATTTCTTGTAGTTATCTTTCTAGTTCTTTGTATTCGTATGATAATTTACTATCCATTAAATTTTTCTTGTTTGTCTGAGATACAGTCAAAAGTTTGTATTACAAGCACCTTCCGCAACGCGCTATCAACCTTAATCCAACATGTCATGTATAAATATTTTAACTAGATTTATGTACATGCATGATATATAAAATATATATGATACATAGGAAAAAATTAAAACTAAAAACGTAGCTCTAGTTATTGACATAAAATTCCAGCATTATAGGATAATCTTTTTTCCTTGTTTATCAGCTAATGAGGTTCCTCTACACCTTTTCATAGAAAATATAATATAAGCACTACAAAATTGTAAAAATGAATACAATAAAACAAAATTGTAAAACAAAATTGTAAAATTTTTTTGCAATTTTACTATCTTCTCATTTTTTTTTGCAAAAATAAGGAATCAACCAAAATCAACTGGAATCAACTAGATATGCAACTAGTTGAATAAATTTTTTTTGGTTTGATTTGAGGTTGCATGTAGTTGCAGAAACTCATCAAAGGTTGCATGCAGTTGATTCCGGTTGCCAAAAAAGCTTATTTTTTTAAAAAAAAAAATTGAAAATTAGTATTTTTGCAAATTAAAAAGTATTTTTGCAAATTTTTTAAAAAAGTGACCGTATTTTTTGCAAAAATGTTTTTAGCCTTGGGTATTTTTCAAAAAAGCCCATAAAACTAAACTACATACCCATTACAAATATGTTCTCTTTTCCTCGACTCTGCGCATTTTTTAACAACAAAAAGGGACGTCCATCGCCTGAACCTCGTTGTATTCCAACCATCTTTTGTATGTATATCCTCATGACAGCTTCATTTTCGCATCCTTATATCCCATAGCTCTTGAAGCTTTTTAATTCTCCTCGTGGTTGTGCACCTTAATTTCCTTCTCCTGGAATATGCATCCAACGCCAAGAATCGCTCAACACAAGACCTAATGCAAAAATAGTCATAAATACAACCATATATCTCTCAGATATATGAGTCCTTGGATACGCCAAAATGTCAAGTGGATCCCAAAGATAACTAACCCTAATAATCCTGCTTTGTGCTCACATTTGTGGGAAACAGTCTCCAAGAACATCTTTGTCAAGAAACTCTAGAAATCCACAAATCACCACATATTTTTTTTGTCTCGTCTGTAATCTCAGCAGTGTTCTTCTCCGTATACACCTTGGGTACAAGTTGTAAGGATCTTGTTATCATGGGATCCTGATGCATCCTCAACGTGTAGCCTTAGTAACCACCGTACTCATGTGTAGAGTTCTTCTCGAACACGGCCACCATGAATGCCTTCATCAAGAAATCTTAATACGACTATGAATAAACACCTATAACAATCATTTTTCCTCCACAAATGAACAATCCAAATCCCCTCCTTCTAACGCCAAATGTTCTTGGAGGATTTTGATAACAACACGATTATTGGAGATTTATTGGATCTGGTAAGATGGTGTGTTTGGTGGGTGGGTTTTCCATGATTATTGGTGGCTGAATATGAGAGTTTGTCGATTATCGCTAGCCCATCTTATCATTTCCTTATCGAATGGCCTAAGTATCCTATTATAAAGGAATCAAGCAATTTACGTAGTTCTTAGATCCATGACTCCTTTCTTGATAAGCCAAACCAGTTCCTACAAATAATGCAACTGCTTCCAAGTGAGCTTCTGGTGTCCTAACTCGGCTGGACATTAAAAGCCCATGTTAATCTATAATTCCATTTAAATATCCATTAAATCGTGTAATTATCCTTTAATTGTAAGTGTTTATCACATTTTTAGTGATAAAAATTGATTAGGAAACCATTCCATGAAGATAGGGGTTGTTATCCTTAATTATAGGTGGTACAATCCAAGTTGAACACTCATTATGCCAGCAAAAGTACGTTGATGCTCCTGCATCAGTTCCTTTTTATCCAGTCCAGCCTTTTTGGTGTTTCCAACACCTCGGATATCCATTAAGGACAGCTATTGATGCATGGTCAACACTTGTTATAACCATGTCTGCCTACTGAAAACCAAATGAACTTCTTGGCTAGCTTCTGCTTCCTATCTGCACCATAGTATAAGCACTTCCAAAACAAATCATTCTAGGTCAAACTTGCACCTAACTATATCTTAATCGATTCCAACTGAGTTCAATCTCTTTAAGGGTTTTAAATCGAGCCCACGCAAGATTTCAGGCACAACAATGTTGTAAAAAATAATTTAGTTACAAAAAATGATAATAAGTTAAATAAGTAATAACCAATATAACTACAACTACATAAAGTTGTTGTAATATTCTATATTTTTTAGAATTAGATTAATAAAAAAGTATTAAATTTACAACTTTGGTATTTCGTGTTTTCCAAGAAAACGTCATTTAGAGGGTCAATATCGAGTAATTTCAGATCTGGTCAGGTTTAGAGGTAAGTTTTCGATCAATTTTGCTAGTGTTTTCAAAATTATATGTTGTGCGTTTATACTTGATTACGAAAACATGGCCTAAGGATGATATATTTGAAAGCTTTATGTGTTATAGTATATGTATTGTTGTATTATTGTATATGTGTGGTTAGGGCATGGATTATAGATTTCGAATTATTATTGTTATGTGATTGTATGTATTATATGCATCAAATAATAATAAGAATATATCTCGAAATAACTTATTTCATTTATCATATCATATAGATTATCGTTATTTGTTATATGTTACTTGTCATGCTAATTGGATCGACTTTTGCTTAGTGGGTTGTATAGCTAATTACCTACAAATTTCAGGTTTTGTATAAGATTCAAGTTGGATAGAATTGGAGTTCGAGGAATTAGAATTATATTAGATTGACTTTTGGACTTTGTCTTTTAGCTGTTCATTCGCAGTGCAATCTTTGTAATTGAATTTTGGATTAGTAATTGTATTGTATTTTAGCTTCGGTTAAGAATTAATGGTCTGCATGGAAAGTTCAAAAATATTATATGATGAAATCACCCCGTAGCCAACCGAGTTAATCAGTCATGTACTTTGTTTATCATATATTTATATTGAAAAATTCAGAAAAACAAATACTTATATAAATCACAAATGCTTTCACCCCTACGTATTAGAAAAAAATAAAGTTGAGGTTCTTTACACACCAGACTCATTTCCTTATACCACCTTTTAGTATAACAAATCTATAATTATATATAGAATTTAAAAATTATGACTACGTCATGTTTTGTTAGTAATTAATCTAAACTCAATTTAGTTTATTTTATTTTGTCTGTCATCTGTTCATTTTTTAATGTGTTTGTCTGATCTGGTAAGATTAGATGTGGTCATGGCGTGGTTAGAGATTTAGTAGGAGCTGAAGTGAATAATGTTAGTGGTTGACTGTTTATAGGAGTTTTAGGTGTTCAGTTGCTATTTTGTAGGACATGTTCTCTCTGGCATTATGAATTAGAATCTCAGTTTAATTCAATAAAAAATTAAGTAGCTTCGCTGAATTTATTTTGATTTTATCCAGTTCTTTACAAACACATATTTCACTGTATGCGGTTTATTTTTGCACCTACATCTGGTATAAGAGGTTAGGTTATTAAGTGGATTCCCAAGTATATGCCAAGTGTGCAACCGATGGAGATAGTAAAAGCCAAGGAGAGTACGACCAGTTTGATTTATCCTATGTTAACACGTGCAAACTACACAGTATGAGCCATCAAAATGAAGGTCTATATGTAAGCTCATGGAGTTTGGGAGGCTGTGGCACCAAAGGATCCAAAGATGGCGGAAGTCAATGACAAGACAGACAAGTTTGCACTGGCTACAATCTACTAGGGAGTACCCGAGGACTAGCTTCTTTCTCTTACTGATAAGGGAACAACTAAGGAAGCTTGGGAGGCCATCATGGTCTTGTGTCAAGGGGCTGAAAGAGTGAAAACATCCAAGGTTCAAACACTCAAGGTGGAGTTCGAGTCCATGACAATGAAAGATAATGAGGCAGTCGACGATTTTAGCATGAAACTGAATGGGTTGGTCACTAACATTCGAGTATTGTGTGAGGGGATTTCATAGAGTTACGTAGTCAAAAAGATTCTCTGTGTAGTCCCTTCAAAGTTTCTACAAATTGACTCTATCATCGAACAATTTGGAGATCTCGATACTATGTCAGTTGAGGAGGCGATAGGCTTTCTCAAAACTCACGTAGAGAGACTTATGGGCCAGAGTGAAGTAAGAGGAAATCAATTACTTTTCACCGAGGAACAATGGCTCGAAAAGGAAAAGGAGGAAATCAAGCTTTTTCTTACGGGCGAAGAGTAGAAGAGGCTATCACACAGAGGAGAGCATGATACTTCAAATCAGAGGTATCGAGGTAAGGAGGACTTTCGGGAAGTGCGAGATAAAAGCAAGATTCCATGCTTTAACTGTAGTGCATACGGTAACTATGTTGTAGAGTGAAAGAAACCAAGACGTAATAGGGAGGCAAAGGAGGAAGCTCACATAGCGCAAATCTCATATGAGTAACCTTCATTGCTTGTGACGGAACAAGAGAAAAATGAAAAGGTTAATATGCTGATTAATGAAACACAAGTCGTGCCAAAATTATTTCAAAATGGTGAAGATAGGCAGTTGGAATCCAATCTCTGGTACTTGGATAATGGGGCCACCAATCATATGACTGGACAACGCTCCAAATTCAACAAATTCGACGAGAATGTGGCAGGTCAGGTTAAATTTGGGGATGGATCAACAATGCAGATAAAGGGTAAGGGTTCGACTGTATTAAGATGCAAGAACAGGGAAACTAGGAAACTCATAGAGGTGTACTATATTCTGTCTCTACGATGTAATATAATCAGTCTTGGACAACTTTCGAAAAGTGGGTATAAAATTGTCCTCAAGGGGGAACATCTTCGGGTTCGTGATGCGAAGGAGGAGCTTCTAATAAAATTAAATCGGTCGATAAATAAGCTATACAAAATTATTATATATAGCGGTGAATCGGAGTTCTTAATGGCCAGCTCTGAGAATGATAGTAAGTTATGGCATTCTCGATTGGGTCATGTCAACTATAAGGCAATGAAGCTGATGTCTACAACCAACATGGTCAACAGAATGCCAGTGATCAACCAGCCTGGTGAAGTGTGTAGCAGGTGTCTAATATCAAAGCAAACCATACAAGCTTTTCCTCGAAGGACTAATTTTTCTGCAACAAAGGCCCTCGAACTAATTCATGGTGACCTCTGCGGTCCTATAACACCCATTACTCCTGGAGGTAATAGATATATATTTGTGTTGATTGATTACTATACTCGTGTTATGTGGACTTACCTCTTGAAAGATAAGAGCGAAGCTCTCAATGCTTTTAAAGGCTTCTCTGCCCTGTTTGAAAATAGTCCAGACAGAAAGATCATGACACTCAGGACGAACAATGATGGTGAATTCACAAATGCCAGACAGAAAACAAATACTTATATAAATCACAAATATTTCACCCCTATGTATTAGCAAAAAATAAAGTTGAGGTTCTTTACACACCAGACTCATTTTCTTATACCACCTTTTAGTATAACAATTCCTTATACCACCTTTTAGTATAACAAATCTATAATTATATATAGAATTTAAAAATTATGAATAAGGCATGTTTTGTTAGTAATTAATCTAAAATCAAATTAGTTTATTTTATTTTGTCTGTCATTTGTTTAATTGTTAATGTGTATGTGTGATCTGGTAAGATTAGACGTGGTCATGGCGTGGTTAGCGATTTAGTAGGAGCTGAAGTGAATAAAGTTTGTGGTTGACTATTTCTATGAGTTTTAGGTGTTTAGTTACTATTTTGTAGGACATGTTTTCTCTTGTATTAGGTATTAGTATCTCAGTTTGATTCAATAAAGAATTAAATAGCTTGGCTGAATTTGTTTTGATTTTCTCCAGTGCTTTATAAACACATATTTCACTGTAAGCGGTTTATTTTTGAACCTACATGTTTTAGTCTACAAAGTTAAGTTATGGTAAAAATTTATTCAGTTCATTTACTAACATGCTTGCTTCCGTTTTGTTTTTTTTCAAAGTTTGCTTCTCTTTTGTTGAGTGAGCAATATAAATAGAAAATATCTTTATATTAAAATTTGTCATCTTTCAATCTATCCTCATTGTAAAACTTTTATTTCTCAACTCTCATGTGTTTGCAAATATTTTTTCGATGAGAGTAGGACAGCTTCTAAAAGAGTTTTTGCTCGGTCTAAAGTAGGACAACTCCTAGAAGAGTTCATCCAATTTTTCTTGTAGATGAGATTTTGATCATAATAAAATCTTCTTGCTGGTATCCTTTTTTTCATTCTTTTCCCCTTTAAAATCCATCCATATAGATAGCTAGGAACTGCAAGTAATGAAAATTAAACATATATTAGAAATTAGAAAATTAATAAATTCTCAAAAAATTATTTAACATCACTAATCATTGCAAACATCTAACTAATTCTCTTGTGTGGGTTCTTATAGTATGAAGATGAGATAAGTCACATCATTTTTACATGGGGCGCTTTCTTAACCTTAATGTTGATAATTCTTTCTCATTTATCATCATATTATAATGTATAAACTCTTTTAAAACATCCCAACCATTTAAAAAAAATTGAATACTTCCAATGTAGCAAATATTTTAAAACTATTCACTATCAGAAATGATTTATTTAGTATTGACAACCACAAAAGAGAAACAAATTTCTTTTTGAATAAATTTTGTGTATCATATGTGAAAAATGAGAGATTTTTTTTGGACACTTTAAACATGGTGGTGAAATAACGGGGCAAAAGATGTTAAAAAATCTTTTTTTTTTGTAAATGAGATTCATGCTTTTAGTCATTAGACACTTAGCATCATGGATAAAACTTTTCTTACTTTTAAATACAATATCGGTTTTAAATGTGAATTGACGTTTAGTGGCTTAATTGAGTTTTGAATGGTAAGTTTTAAAAATTCTTAATATTTAAATTAAAAAAGAAAAAACATGTTTTTCTTTATAAACATATAAAACATAAATTTATATTTTTATTCCTTTTTAGCTATTATGTCATTTAAACCTTTTATGAGACTAGATAAACTCTATTATTATTTTATACACTTGTCCACCACAATCATTATTAGAGACCTATGAATATTTTGAAGTTTGATTCTTCTCTGAGGTATGCTGAAATTTCATTATTAGAGGGATATAATATTTTGAAGTTTGATTCTACTTTGAGGTATGATTTGAAAAATATTTTGACCATCTGGTCTCTTCAAAGAAGGTTACAGGTTGGTTGTGTATGTTGTATGTGATGCTAGTTTATTTTGTTTTGGTTTCACTAGCACAAAGTTTATTGTTTAACAAAATCATTCTTTCCATAAATGTTTTGTGGTTCCAATTATGAAAAAATTTGGTTGAGCACAAGACTCTATAATTCTCATACTCATTTATAGATGTGAATTTGACAAAATTAGCTACTAATAAGTTTCTTTAAAGCACTCCAGTATTTCTTATAAAAGGAATTGGAAGCTGCTTGTGCATGATTTTTTGAAGGTGCATATTTGTCTTTTATACTTATTTGGCATAACACCATTCATCCTAAAAAATAGACAGGTTTTGTCTATCACCATTATATGGTCTAGGATGGATGTTGTTACTCGTCCGACCAAGTGTGATGAATAGCCTAATATAAGGAAAATACATTTGTACTCATCTTTAAAGGAGTTTCACCCCCGATCCAAAGGTTTTGCTAATAAGGTTCTTATAATTGGTTAGGGGGACAACTTTTCATAATCAGGTTCTTATAATTTTTTATTTATATAAATTATTTAGATCAATTAGTCATTTTTTCCTAAGCTGCAAATTTTAGTGCTGCAACATTCGCCAACAACCAAATATCCAATCATACTTATTTATTCTTTGTGTACAAAAATCAACTACTATCCATATTTCAAATAAAATTTTGGGGAAGTATTAATATCCTAAATACATACCATCTATACATCTATTTCATACAAAAAACTTTTCCCTTATTTCATTATACTTTATCGCTCTAGAATTATATTGGTTGTCTAACATATAATACACCAATTGTACCGGTACCAGAGATACATTAATCGACCATAAGATAATAACGGGGCTAGCGGAAGAACATAACACTAATTCTCATTGGATAAGCCTTTTAAGGAAGAACTTCAATAGTTTTCTACTGTATTGTGCTGCTTCCCTCTTTCAATTGGTTGTTGATTTTTGTATGTGTTTATTTGTACACATGGGGAGGGTTACGATTTGCTAGTTTAAATGTAGGAACATTTAAATAAAAAAAAATTTGAATTGGCCCATGTATTGTGAAAAAAGAAAAGTGGGTGTGCCAAGAAACTAAGGGGAAGAGGAAACTAAAGAGGAAATTAGGTTGAAACTTTGTCATTTAGGGTTATTTAACAAACCAGAATCATTTTAATATTAAATGTAACCATCAATGCCACCAAATCCACTACTAATATTATCATTTCACGTACCACCAATATAACCACTAAAGGTGCTAGTCATGCTACTACGAATGCAACTATACCACCAATAATACTACCATTGATGCCATTATTAAAGTTACCACCAATGATACTCTGTAAGGTAGCATAAACTTTACCATCAACAATCTCACCACCAATTCCACTCCTAAGATTACGACTTCTAGTACCACCAATTGGACTAGTAAAATTACCACCACCAATGACAGCGCTTACAATATTACTACTGGATTCGAGAAAAACTTATAACTCGATACTTTTCGAATTGTTACGGATCTATAGTAGTTAGATGAGGAATGGGTTCTAGTGAGGCTGAAAATGGTGACCCTACCTATTCATGTATTGAAAATATAAGTTCTTACACCACTAAAAAATTTTCATAAAAAACCCTACATCTCTATCAAGTAAGAAATCTCATTCTCAATCATCTGTCTTGTGAAATTAAGTTAAAAAGTGACCGGGTTTGTGAGATGGGAAACGCCATATATAAGTAAATTTCTTGTGTTAATAGGTAACATAAAGTAATTTCCAGTGATTTGTCATATATACATTAGAAAAATAAAAAACATACCCCACATAAATCGACTTGTACTATGTGCATTTATATTTATGATATATATTGGCATGGTAAAACTTAAAAAATAACAAAGAAACCTTACATGGTACATTGATGAAGAGGAGAAAGGGAAGGGACTTTTAGCATTTTCTTCATTGTTTTTGGAACTTGTTGCAAGTAGTAAGAAAAATATATTTCTTGTGCAAATTCTCTAAAGTAAGGTCCACACAAACATAAAATAAATTGAATAGTATAATTTAACAAATATAAAAATAAAATATAAATAATGTGTGGGCTTCTTTTCTTTAAATTTTCATTTTTTAATATATCATGTATTTGATTATTTATGGGGAACAAAAATATTAATACAAATGTAAGTGAAGTTTTTTCTAACTTTGACATATAATATTGAACCGATAATTCTTGACATCAAGGTCAGTAAATTTACTTACATATATAAAAGGAAAATGTGATATTATTATAGTATTTGATATTTAGCAAAAGTTTTTGCAAAAAACACAAATGAAAGGAAAATGAAGAAACACGGAAATATAAATTATTACTTTAATCTTGTAAAAATGATAACCTCTAAACCTTATTCGCTTAGTCCCCCCACCAGTTAGTTTGATTAGTCCTCCACCAATTTATTTAAAGATGTGTTTAACCTTACAGCACCAAAACACTTTTTCATAGAGAATACAAATAACTCCAAAACACTACTTCATAGCCCCCTTGTACCTATATTAGGGTTTTACCTACCTTTTTATATCCTTTATTTTGCAGACAAAATTGTATATAATTGTTTCAATTGGCCCAATATAGTGTAAATTGTTTTTTTATCTTAGTAATAATTTCTTATTACAAATTTCAATTTTTTTCTTTTTATAAAAATATAATTTAACAAAGTCTGCTATGTATTATATAAACTAATTGGGTATTTATTTACAAGCATAGGTAAACAAGCAATACTATAATTTATTTTATATTGTAAATAAAATGAGTTTCTATAAATTAAGTGGTAAGCATTGTATAAAGAACTTAACTTGAAAATGACATTTTCTCGAGAGTTTTAAATTTTATTTAGTGAAATTATATATAAATTGCCTACTCACCTCAACTAACAATAATATATGTACTACTACAACTCTAACTAACAATAATAGAAGTACTACTATAATAGATTCAACTCTAAAAAACTTTCACAATAATTCGAAAATTAATTGTCATGCACAAATTAATATTACCATAACAACATTTAATCAAATTAAATTTTTAGAGGTATAAGATAGCATAGTATTTAGCATAAAATAATTTAGAAATAGTTGGTGCAATCACTAATGGGTAATTCAGATGATGGAATTATGGGCATGTTGTTCTCCAAGTATGCAGAAGGTGCAACAACCCCACTTCCAAGTTGTACCAAGTAACTAACATCCTTAAGAATCATCTCCATACCAGTAAGACAGCCTTGTAGAATAAAAATTGTGATGGGCTTGTGCTTTAGATACAAAGTGCAGTGTTTAGCACATGGCTGCGTATGGAGAAGAAAATAAAGCTGCTTCTCATTCCTTGTTATCAAACTGAATGCATATAATCTAATATATACTAGTCTAGACATATAACGTGATATCTAAAAAATAGCAACTGAACTTCCTAGCATGACTCCACTACTTCAACGTCCCTGATAATGCTCAAACTGAACTATGACCTGGTCTACAGTTACTGTTGTGCTAACCAACACAATGTTCACTAAGGCCTATACAATTTATTCAAAACTAATAAAACACAAATTAATAACTAAATTTAAGATTATTCAAACAATCACCCCCTTAATCTTAAATTTTATCATGAACTCATTTGGATTAGCCCGTCTGGCATTCATCCTAACCCGTTTGGCTTTCAACTTCTTTGTCCATATGGCACTTAAATTTAGCCCTTTTGGATTTAAAAAAATCCTTCCCATCTGGCACTTCTATTTACCCATCTAGCACCTTTTATTTTGCCCGTCTGGCATCATTCTTCTGTCTATAATAATCCTGGCTCATCATCCTCGATCTTTGTGAGGTTCACTTCGTGTCTCTTCTCTCTTTCCCGTCGCGGTTTATCACATCCCGCAGCCTAGTGTCGCATAGTATTACAGTTGTAACAATTTATCCTACTCTTGTCACGGAAAGAACCACCTCTAGGTCTTTGATTCCGAGATGTCAGAACAAGTTGTCCATCTACGCTCTCAGACCTTCCCTTCATCCTTTCCTCGTGAGCTTTGAGATGACCAACTACCTCTTTAACTGTCATCCCCTTAACGTCTCCAAATTGCTCCATGTTTGAAGCTATTTGAAGAAACTTATCCGGAATTGCACGTAGAATTTTTCTCACAACACTCGATTCTTCCATTGTTTCGCCAATGACCCGGATATTAGTCACAATCCCACTCAACTTCATACAAAAATCTTCGATTTTATCCGTTTCCTTCCTTCATGATTAAGGACTATAACTCGCCTTTTAACGTCTGTACTTTTGCTTCTTTTACTCTTTCCACACCCATACACATCATCTTGATCGTTTCACATGCTTCTATAGCTGTTTCTTTTTCAGCAATGGACAGCAACACATCTTCGGGCACACCTTGATATATTGATGCAAGTGCCACTTGCACCGTTTTCTCATCCACGGCCCCCTTAGGATCCTTCTGCTCGATTGCACACCAAACTCCTTGCGCCTTCATGAACACTTTCGTCTTTAGGGACCATGTCGTATAATGCTTCTCGTTAACATTGGATAGCTTAAGCCCACAAAACATTCTTTTGCTTTGGATGTTTCCATAATTTTATTTGTGTGCTTGGGTTGATATTTAGGCATACAGGAACCTAACCATTACGCTCTTATACCAAGTGTAGAAAAAAAATTGTGATGGGCTTGTGCTTTAGATACAAAGTGCAGTGTTTAGCACATGGCTGCTGTGTATGGAGAAGAAAATAAAGCTGCTTCTCATTCCTTGTTATCAAACTGAATGCATACAATCTAATATATACTAGTCTAGACATATAACGTGATATCTAAAAAATAGCAACTGAACTTCCTAGCATGACTCTACTACTTCAACTTCCCTGATAATGCTGAAACTGAACTATGACCTGGTTTATAGTTACTGTTGTGCTAACCAACACAACGTTAACTAAGGCCTATACAATTTATTCAAAACTAATAAAACACATATTAATAACTAAATTTAAGATTATTCCAACAAGCCTATCACTTACAACTATAGAAACCACCTGTAAGTTTATAGTAGAATATTTATAAATATTTCATTGTTTTTCAAAATGGTTAGTAAGAGGTAAATAGGAAAAATATTTATAACTTGTCTGGTTTATGAGTGATTGTGTGGCCTTAGCAAAAGGAAGTAGGATACATGGTTATGGCTCATATTATGAATTTGACATAGTTTTGTTAAAGCTTCTCAAAGAGAATTGAAGAACTAACATATTTTACTATTAATCTTGTCTCTGGTCAATATGTAGATGAAACAAAATCTGTAACATTGAATATGACAATATGCCTCATTTAGATTTCTCACATGATCTATCCTCGAATCCTTTCATGCTACTTTATTAAGTCCAAGCCATAAGATCCAGTTGTATCATTATATGCCCTTCTAATAACTTCTGAACTATCAATGTATGCAGGTACCATAACCGCAGTAACAATATGACTAATATGACTAAACCGTTCATCTTTCCCAGTGCAGTTTTTCAGCCCCCAAACCTCCACAACAAACCTGTGATATGAACATATAGTCACACAATATCCAAAAATGTAAAACAAAGATGAGCACAGAATAATCTGATTCTTAAAATTCTGTAAGCAATTAGATGATGAAATAAAAATCGACTACAATTAAAATTATTGCACTTGTAATTCTTAAATCATCTATAAACTGAACTGGTGTGTAATATTTACATTGTATCTACAAATAAAGGTTTCAACATGTTTCTACTTTCTATGCATCTCACAAAGAATACATAATCAAACAAAAAGTATTTTCAGTGTTTTGCTTAAGCTGCATATAAGAACAAAGCATTTAACTTGTTGTTGTTGCAAGGGGAGTGTGCCTTGCTATTACGTTATCAAGTCTTTCCTCGATAATTAGATCAAGTGATGCTCTCAGACCAGATAAAAGTTGAATGGAAGGAGTACAAAATCTCCTGTTCAATTTGTTTCACCTTTTTTGGCTCTCATTGCATAAGCAACTCATGACTTCTTGTTTATATATAAAAATAATATATAAGACTCTATGTTAGGAGGGTTAGGAGGGTCACATATATTTCAACATATAAAGTGAATTCAATAATTATTATAGTTTGCTAGAATCAATAATATATTATCATATTTTGTGTAATATAACTTATGTATTATAAACACTATGAGATATTGTCGCTTGTGAATTTTCGCACATAAAATCATATAATAACTCTATGTTAAATCCTAGAAATATATAAAAACACTTTCCAAGATAATCAAAAATTAATAACTTGTCGTTCTCTAAGAACAACTTTGTCATCAATATCACCAACACCAAGAAAATGCTTGATGTACCAATGGATCATCATTCTTTGGAGCAGACCTTGACGCATAATGATATATAATGATATTGCTAAATGGTAAGGTTTTCTCCAAAAACTTTATCAAAAAATCCCCAATTTATTTTAGTTCCTCTATAAGAGAATGGTAATGTGTGATATGATAGTGAGTAATGGTATTTGATTTCTTAAACCTTAAATCTAATAAACATGGTTAACAATATAGAAATTAAAATTAATCTAAATTTAAAATAAATAAGAAAATAGTAGAGATGATAGAAATATTACAATTTTCCTCGTATGCTGGTGGATTATAGAGTGTTATATACATGTATTTCTCAATACATGGAGTCTATAATTTTTTATAATGTAGTACTTTGCAATGGAGAAATTAGATCAAAATTAAAGAGTGGTTATAATTAGAGAGACAAATTGTGTTCAATTTAGTTTTACTTACACATATTTCTCAACAAATCATTTTTATGTTAAAATCATTTTTATGTTAAAATCCTTTTTATCCATATAATTAAAAAATTGAGTTCTAGTGGCAGATACTTGAATCTGGTACATGGTAAAAAGGAGAGAATAAAGTGTACCAAAGTTTTTTAAGTTGTAAAAGAGAACTTTAATGGTTATATCAATAAATCTCCATTCCAACCTATCTTATGCCTTAAAATATCAATTCTTAACCGAGCCACACCCTTTTTTCCCTTGTGACTTCAAATGCAATCATTGTATTATGAGCTAATAGCCTCCCTTCATTAAAAGCACTCTGTTTGTTAGACACTGTCTAGATTAAACATAGTTTGAACTTATTCACCACAACCTTCGACAATATGCGCATCAGTACATTATAAAGATAGATAGGTCGAAGATCTTACATATATTTCAGTTGTTTAACCTTAGGAATAAGACATACAAGCCTACGATTTAGTTCCCTTGGCCCATGTCATGTATCAAAGAAAATCTGACAAAATAGGATAACATATCTTTTAAAAATATTCAATACGTTTGAAAAATGTCGGGTTCGACCCATGTGGATCTAGTGACTTGTATTGATGCATGAAAAAGACTACATTCTTAACTTCCTCCTCCCTAATAGGTAATATGACCTAGTGATTGTGAGATAATATTTAATTTTTTTTTGCAAAAAGGGTAAAATTTGACACGACCTTAATCCAATAATCATATATCAAACAAAACGGTAAAATTTGACATAAATTTAAACAACTTACCCGAGCAGAAACAAAACCATGTAAAGCCATAGGAAAAAACATATGTGTGTGTATTATCCAACTAAATCATAGTGGAAGACATGTAGATGTGGAGGCCATAATAAGGAATATCATATATGCATGTCCCATAATTACAATATACATGTTTGTGTTATCGTGGTTTTGGTATTTTTGTTTATAACTTTGAGCCAAAGCCAAAGCGACCAAATCGAGATGTTCCTCCACACTCTGACGTTTTACCTTGAGCAGAAGATGCTTTTTTGATGAGTCGATTTGATCCAAGTTTGTGGAGAAACCACCCTGCAAAGAGAAAGTTAGGTACCGGGTTTTGTAAATAACAATCTGAGAATCTCATATTGTAATTTAATTTAATTCCTTATCACCAAATGATAAGGAGTTGTAAAAAAAAGAGCACAAAATGTTTTACCTATCGAAGGGAATCCATGTTATAAAAGATGGCAACCTTTCCACTTTTGCTAACTTTATACATTTCCCTGTAGTAGGTAGCAAGGTCATAGTTGCAGATCAATGTCCTCCACCAATACTATGGATGCCATTTTCTTCGTTATTTATATTAAAAACATATCGCCTCTCCGTCCTTGAACTATTCTTGTTATCGACACTTGTGGTATCTCTTCTTTCAAAACATTTGTTCTCACTTCCCGTAGCTCAGGTCATCTTCTCACAATTTTCTTTTATCTTTTTCTAAAATGAAAATGATAAAAAAAATATAAGATGTGAATTATAATAACACTTGCTTAATTGATTCCTAATAAACAATTATACAAACACCTTTATATGACCTAGGCGATTGGACACAAGATTTTTATTTAACGATTCGATATATAATAAAACATCTGAAAGTATTGACCTAGGCGATTAACAAACTACTAGAACACGGAGCAAACAAAAAGTCCAAAATACAAATTCTACTTTTACAACGACAAGTGATACCTCACAATTTCGTACCACTATCATTCCAAACAAATCCCAATATAACTCAAAATTGATAATAAGACACGATAGACAAATAAACATGATTTAATAAATAAACCCTAATTAACACATAGTGTAACATCGATAAAAGATCCCAAACACAAAATAACATAGAAACAAAAAAGCAAGGAGGTAAATTAAACAATCATTAACAATAATCGACCAAATTTAATCTTCTCCTAAATTAAATTTAGTGAATTGAAAGAACATTAGGAAAGATGATTTAGGGAAAAAATACATTCCGTTCAAGGTTTAATCTTTTCCGAGATTTAATCTTCTTGGAGCTTTAGTCTTTACAAAGATTTAATATTCAGTGTTTGAGAGAAATATTTCAGCAAAGATTTAATCTTTCGCCGCAGTGGAGATTGTTTGACAGTCTTTGTATTTTTTGTTTATTTAATAGACAACCGGGAAACCAATTTCAGCAAGCCCGAGCACAAGTTTTGAACAAGACCGCCTAACTTTTGGGACCAAATCTCTGATCTACTGTAACGGTTATATAATGTATTTGTAACGACCTCAAAATTTTGTTGATCCAGTTGCAATGTTTTTAAAATCCCTTGCAATAGACATGAAATCACCTTTCAACAACAATGTTTTTTAGATAGTTTTTAAAAATCTGGTTGCGAAATCAATTCTATGGTATAGTGAACTAAACCTTGTATAACCATTATTCATCTAATACCTGATTCTCCTACAGACTGGAAGCTATTCCTCATACATACCCTGATATACTCTGGTGATATTTATAAATTGCTTTATGCTCTGAAATAAATGTTTTATCATTGTTAAAATATTTATCATGTTGAATTGTTATAGAATTGGATAGATTTATAAATATGGAACAGATTCGTGGTCAGACCAGATTGGTGGTCATATTAGGCCAATGTGTGCCTTTAATCCAGTATAGAGAGCATAGATGGGTGCCTTGATCGGGGTTAGTGTGTCACTGATCAGCAGCTTAACCTTGGTTTTAAACTTAAAAATGAATATCCAATTCTAATAATTGCTTAACAAGGAACTAGATTCCTATGAATCATTTCAATTGATCACTGTTTACACCTAGTTATTGTTATTATAACTTGCTGAGCTAGTTAGCTCACCGATGTGAATCTGTTTAGGTCAATCTACAGTAAAATGGAAATTGTTGGTAACGAGGATCCCCGGTCTAGTATGCGATCTAGGATTCCCGGTTGAGTTGGATCGAGCTAGTTTGAGTTATGCAAGTTTGTAAGAATGATTTCATTTTCAGTTGTAAGTTAAACTAGTTGGGATTTGATATGACGTAATAAAAGTCAAGGTTGTGGTTGGTTTTCATACTTTCACCTGTTGGGATCCGTGGTTGCGTAAATAAGGATAATTCCATATAATATTTCATATACAGGTTTATATAATATGTGTGTTGTGAACCCCAAACTTCTGACCCGGGTTCGGAGGGTGTCACAACCACCATCTCCAAAGCTAAATCAACTACTAATATAACCTAATATACAACCAGTGCTACCACTAAAGCTACCAGCAATGCTACCATAAATTGCCACTACTAAGACTAACCAATATAACACTAATGCTACCACTATGGCAACTAGCCATTCCACCACCAATACGATCACTAATCTACCACCAATGCCAACACCAATGCCACTACTAAGACTAAATAATATAACATCAATGCTACCACCTGTAGTACCATAACTAAACTGGCCATGGATGGAACTGCTTAAGCTAGCAGAAACTTCAACACCAACACCAATAATACCACCACCAATTCTCCAGCAAAGATTACCGCTTTCAATGCCACCAATCGCACTAATAAGAGCTCCAGGACCAATGGCACCATCAATTCCAGCAAATCCACTACTAATATTATCGTTTCTAGTACCACCAATGTAACCACTAAAGATGCTAGCCATGCTGCCACTAATCCCACTATTAAAACTACCCAATATACCACCAATGCTACTACCACTTATGCCATTATTAAAGTTACCACCAATGATACACCTTAAGTTAGCACAAACTTCACCACAAACAATCCCACCACAAATTTCACTCCTAAGATTACGACTACTAGTGCCACCAATTGGACTAGTAAAATTACCACCACCAGTGACACCGCCAACAATATTACTACTGGATTAAAGAAAAACCATAACTCTATACTTTTCAAATAGTTATGGATCTATAGAAGTTACTAAGCAACGGGTTCTAGTGAGACTGAAAATGGTGACCCTACGTATTCATGTATTGGAAATATAATTTCTTCAAACACTAAAAAATTTTCCAAACAAAGCCTACATCTCTATCAAGTAAGAAATCTCATTTTCAACCATGTGTGTTGTGAAATGAAGTTAAAAAGTGATGGGGCTTCGTGAGATGGAAACTCCGAATATACGTAAACTTAGTGTGTTATTAGGTCAACAAAGAGTAATTTAGAGTTGTTTGTCATATATACATTAAAAAAATAAAAAACACACCGCACATAGATCCACTTGTACTATGTGCATTCATATTTATAAAATATATTGGCATGGTAAAAGTAAAAAAATAACAAAGAAACGTTACACGGTACATTGATGAAGAGGAGAAAGGGAAGGCACTTAGAGCATTTTCTTCATTGTTTTGGAACATGTTGCAAGTAGCAAGAAAAATATAATTCCTCTGAAAATGTCACTAAAGTAAGGTCATACATAAACATAAAATAAATTTAATAGTATAATTCAACAATATGAACATAAAATATAAATAATAAATGGGCTTCTTTTCTATAAATTTTCATTTTTTTCATATATCTTGTACTTGATTATTTATGAGGAACAAAAAAAATTAATACAAATGTAACTGATTTTTTTTCTAACCTTGACATATAATCTTGAAAGGATAATTCTTGACATAGAGGTCATGTAAAAATAAATACAAGTGACATTCCATGTAAATCTACATACATATATACAAGGAAAATAGGATACTTATTTTAGTGTTTGATTTCTACCAAAAGTTTATGCAAATAACATATATGAAAAGAAAATGAAGAAATAGAGAAATATAAATTATTACCATACCTTTGTTAAACAACATCAATTCATGATAACCAGTAAACCTTATCCACTTAGTCCTCCACCAATTTATTTGATTAGTCCTCCACCAATTCATTTGGAGATGTGTTTAACCTTACAGCACCAAAACACTCTTTTATAGAAAATACAAATAACTCCAAAACCCTATTTCATGATCATGTACAAATTCATTTTGTTTGTAAGGCGACATGTGTTGATATTAGGGTTTTACCTACCTTTTTAATATGTTATATTTTGCAGGCCCAATTGTATATCATGGGTTTCAGTGGGCCCAATTTAGTTTAAATTGTTTTTTATCTTACTATCAATTTCTTATTACAATTCAAATTTTTTCTTTTTATAAAAATATAATTTAACAAAGTGTGCTCCATGTATTATATAAACTAAATGGGTGTTGATTTACAACCATAAGTAGACAATCATTACTCTAATTTATTTTGTATTGTAAATAAAATGAGATTCTATAAATTAAGTAAATGGTAAGCATTGTATAAAAAACTTTACGAAAAATGACATTTTCTCAAAATTTTAAATTTTATTTAGTGAAATTATATATAAATTCCCTAGTGACCTCAACTAACAATAATATATGTACTACTACAACCCTAACAAAGAATAATAGAAGTACTACTATCATACATTCAAGTCTTAAAAACCCCTCACAATAATTGAGATATTATTGGTCATGTAAAAATTAATATTACCATGACAACATTTAATCAAATTAAATTTCTAGAGGTATAAGATACCATACCAAATTTTCCACAAACAAGTCATAGGTATGGGAAAAATGATACAATTTTAAAAATATTTACTAATTGCTATTTTATTTAAACATAGGAATTAAAATGGAAGATAATATGATTGTTGATTTTTATTTTATTCTTAGTCAATTTGATTTGAACATGTAAACTGACAATATATTGTGGGTAACACTACATATACCATATTCATTCACTGGTTGATTGGGAAAAATCTAAATTTGAAGAAATTGAATGAGAAATGGAGCTGATAGTGTCTAAGTATATAAGTTGTTTGACTTGACCATCTATACTTTAACATAATTATAATGAATATTTTTAATATTGTCAATTTTAATAAAAAATATTATTTAAAACAATGCTTATATTTATAAACTTGTTTTGTAACTCAAAATTTTCAATAGACAAGTTTCCAACAAATTTTGGGTCTTTTCACAAGGTGGGTATGAAATGCAAGAAATATGTATCAAAATATAATTCCATTATTTTTTAAGATGAATTAAAGAGGATACGTATAAAAATTACTGCTAGAATTTCCTTTTTTGAATAAAATTATTAATATTAACTTAATTCAAAAAATAATTATTTTAAAAGATATGTAAATTATTAATTTTACATTGAACAAGTTCAGAAAACATGTATATTCTACTAAGTTTAGCCTAAAATTTTATGTAATTCATCATTTATATTGACTTTGGTATAAAACCACTATTATGGCCCAATAAGCATTTTTTTTCTACTATAACAAATAGTAGAAAAGGACTAGTTAAATTTTATACCAACTTTGTAATTTTTTTTGTTATGATTTGAATCTACCGGTTCTATTAGTCTTAGAAAATATATTCTCAAAAAAAATATTTTAATAATCATATAAAGTAATCATTTAAGCAGAAAATTATAAGTTTTAACTTCAGTTGAGAAAATTTTATAATGAAAATATGTTTTCGACAATAATTAATGCTTACAAAAATATATTAAAATTATTTAAATATCATTTACATTGCTCTATTTTGTACTCACCATTTTTTATAGTTCTTTGAGTAATTTTAATCCAAATTAGTTATTTGAATAAACATTTCTTTTCTTGCAAATATTTAAGAAAATATAAAAAATAATAAGATCACCAAATTCTAAGAAAAACTATTTAAAAAGGAGATCAAAATTTAAATCAAAGTTTGTCAAATCCCAGAACATACCTCAATTGAGTTCTGATTTCCTGAAAATTAAAAATGGTTTATAAACTTCAAAAAATTTGGTTGGTCAAAAGTTGATGATATTAGTAAATAACTATCACATTTTTTTTCATTAGTATTTCATATGAGAGTTTAATAAAAATGACCTCATCACTATTTATTGATGAATACTTCTCATCAACATTGTTCATATTAGTAATTTTTTGATATTATAGCATATATTTAGGATTCTTTATTGATTTTATATTTATATGATTGTGTAAGTCACTAGTAGGTTAACACTGTTGCATTTATTTTATCATAGTATAACCTACAAGCTGTAAAGATATTTGCTCATGTTCAGCTAGAGGAATTTGTAATAAGTTTTTATTCAATAATATAAAAACTATTCTTCATTATTGAGTACATAATTGGATTTAATTGTTATAATTATATTGACCCCCTCTATAGGTAATTAAAGGCCTAACATTGATATCAAAGCTTGGTGTTTATATAGAATCACTTTAAGATGCAGAAAATAATCGTTCATGACAGATAATGAAACTCAACAATATGGGCCCGTCACATTAGCCATAAACCAAATCAACAACACTATGAGCAATATGAAACCATAAAATTTTCACTCTTGAAAATTAATGAATATCATTTCTGTAAAGTGGAGATGACTATATGTCTGCACGTAACAGATGGTGAATACTCGAAGGGATTTATGATGGACCTCATTAGCCCATGAAACTGGTTGTTGCTATTCGTGGTAAGAAAATAAATGCCAAAGTCGCACATTTTTGCATAACAATCTAGGACAGTGTGATGTCCCCTAGGTTTATTGGATGCAAAACAACCAAGGAAATTTGAGACACTTTGGTGGTTAAGTGTAAGGCACAACCCCTATCAAGAAGATTCGAAGGACAATACTCAATCACCAGTATGAGCACTTTGACTCAAAACATGATGAGTCTTTCTTTGAAATCTATGATAGATTTCAGAAATTGTTGAATGATTTGTCACTTGATGACATAGAGTATGATCCAGCAGATTCAAACTTGAAGGTTCTTCTTGCACTTCCTCAAAGTGTGACTTGAAAGTTATATGAACAAGGGATAATTATGATCTTGAAGGACACATCTCTAGTTGAGATATATGGAATTCTGAAAACTAATGAACCGGAGATGGAGTAGAAAAGTAAGACGAAATGGACAAGACATGTTTCTCTCAGGGTAGAGGAAAAACAAGAGAGAAATTTGCAAGAAATAGCCATTTCAAAATGAAAGGCCATGATTGTATAGTCTGACACTGAGTCTCAAATACTCATGATGACTTACACAAATTATCAGGAACTGAAATTGATCATGGTAATGATGAAGATATCCTACAACTTGATGCTCTTTTAGTTAAAAGTTTAGAAATACGGGCTATATAGATTTTAAAAAAATGTTTATGAAAAAAAGGTTCTAGTACCTCGAAATTACCCTAATAAGAGGAATTAAAGGAAGAATGATCACAAGGAGTCAAGGTATGGGAAAAATTTACAAGTCAAATATCAAGTGCTATAATTATGATGAAGTCTAACCACTTTGCTGCTCATTGAGAAAGCCAAACGTTGAGAAGAAGCAAGCCTTGATCAGCAAGAAAGAAGAATTGAAGCAAGTTTTGACGAGAAGAACAATTGGGATGATACATTACAAGAGTACAAAACTATGCTCAAAAAAATTGCATAATGTTGTGTATTCTAACAAAGTAAATTTTATTATATATATGATTTAACTTTTTTCTATTATAAAGGGCTTTTTCTTAATTTTAGGTAAAAGTTACAAAATAAATAATGGAGATTAAATAATTTAAACATGTATATATTATTTGTGAATGATATTATCTTGTTAAACTAACACTGTTGAACAATCAACTTTTGGAAATTTATATGAAATATCATAGTAAGTCAATATTTATTTAAATTGAAATGATATCAATTATTTGAAAATTAGTTTTTATGATTTTCTTGCTAATAAAATATGTTAAAACATTATTCAGACATCATTTTAAGGATGAAATAAAGACCATGAACTAATAATTGTTATGATAAAAACAAACACATATTCTCAAATCCACTACTCAAATTTACAAGGAACAATACAATATTGTAAAAAATAAAACTTAAATATCCATCATAAACATATTTATGTTACAAAATAAATTGAACAAATACATACTTAATCTTGAATAATAAAGTATCTTATATAAAATATGTAAATGTCAAGATTAATGAATATTGATATGTGTAACTCCTTAGTTTTGATGATCACAACACATCAAGCCATCATGTTGTTATTTGAGAATGTTGCAGGATATAACAACTTAATGTCATTGTTGTTTAAGTATCATGACAGCAAGCTATCATAAGACAGTAATCTATTTCAGCAAGTTATGATCAACTATGTCAGAATAACAGCAAGCCAAGATGCACAGTCCAGATTCAACAAGGAAGTCGAATTTCATGGAGATTTTTATAGGATCTTCATATATATCCAGTTGTAGGACTTCTCTAATATAATATACGTGCATGATATATATAGAGCTCTTTATAAAATGTTTTTAATCATTCAAATTGATTTCCTAAAGAATAGGAGTTTGTTTCTCTTTCAAACTCTTTCTTTATCTTTCTGATTAAATGTTTTATCCTCTACTAAATAGAAGAGATATTTTCTGAACGTTGGACTTCTGTGTTTCTCTTCAATCTACCGTACACCTGAAGGTTGGAAAACCATTCCCAACGACCTTACACGGTAGAATTGGATTCTAGCTGTTGTAATTTGTTGAGGCTGTTTTCAAATGTTAATGTATTGTTATCTATATATGTGGTTTCTTGCAGATTTTATTACTGACAGAATTTGCAAGCCAAGAACACATACAACTCCTGATCTTTATTGTTTCTAAAATACTCTTGAGCTCTAATTATATACACGTGTTTCATCTTAGTGAGAGTTTATAGTTTGAGTTGTAAACTTTATCATTGATTAGTATTGTTCAAATTGTATTGATTAGTTGCTGGATAAGTTGGCTAGGGAAACAAGGGTTTAGTGGTACTTGGTAGAGGAGTTTGTACTACGGGATAGTATAGTACTTTAGAGAGCAGGTTCTTAAACAGGGTTTCAGCAAGCCATATCAGCAGCTGGGATAAAGGGAGATATATTGTTGTATCTTGTAGTTGTAACCTTCATTGATCAATAATATATTCTCTTACCCAAGTTGGTAAGGGACCAGGACGTAGACCATAGGGGATTAGGGGTCGAACCTGGCCTAAAATTCTTGTGTGTTCTATTTATTTCCTGCATATATTTTCTGCATTGCATTTAGTCATATCAGCTTACTATCATTGTCAGATTATAGTTCTGTTGGTAAAATCTCAGTAAGCATTTTCGGTAAATTTTAAAAGTAATCCTAGTTAGCTATAATCACCTATTCACTCCCCTCTAGGTTAATTTCAGTTGGTATCAGAGCTTTGGTATACTAATCTTCTGTAACAGGAATAGTATCGATCGAAATGGCTGACAATATCCCGGAGGAACCTCAGATTACCGAGCACCCTCTCTTGCTTGTACAGAAAACTATAACTGGTGGAAAGGTCGAATGTAAGTGTATCTATCCAGGGAGCCACTAGCTTGAGAGTTGTTCAGAAGGGTCCTTTTGAGTTCAAGGACAAAGAAGGCAAAGTGAAAGACGTTGATGTCTCATAGAGGCTGAAACTAATCAAATACAGCTTCAATGAAAAGGCTAGGAATTCTCTCATAAAGGGTTATGTCCTAGTGAATGTGATAAAGTCTCTTCATGCAAATCAGCTAAAGAGATATGGGATACTCTGGAATTGTATCACGAAGGATCCAAGAGTTTTAGAAAGGTGAAATTGAGTAAACTACTGAATGAGTTAGAAATTTCAAGCTTCAAGACGGAAGGAAACTATGGAGAAAGTCCAGCTAGATTCCAGATAAATCTGAATGCCTTAAAGCCGCTTGGCAAACATATCCCACAAGAGGAAATCAACATGAAGATACTTAGTGCAGTGCCATTTTATCTATGAACCAAAGGTAACAGCTTTAGCATCCTCTCCAACTATAGATACTATAGATCAATTGCCTGTTTTTTGCAGAATTGGAACAATTTGAAAGCAAAATCAAGGAAAGCCAATCAAGTTCTATGCAAGCTCCAGTTGCTCAAATGAAGCAATTAGCTCTTCACACTGATGATAGCTTACTGGAATCTGAAGATGAGTCAGGACGAAGAACTAGCTTTAATATCCAGGAAGACAGAAAGATGATCGAGAAGAAAACAAGCTGAAAAGAGATAAAAGCAGATTTTCCAACAACAAGAAGCCCAACAAGGATTCTAAAGATCAGACATGCTTTGAATGTGGAAAGCCAGGCCATTATAAGCGGGACTGCTACAAATTGAAGTCAAAACAGCAAACTGTCTTCAAGGATAAGAAGAAAACTAAAGCTCTAATGACTTGGAGTGATGATGACTCAGTTTCTAGTGATGATTCAAGTGGAGATATGGTCAATCTTGCCCTAGTTGGACTTGATGATGATTCTGTTCAAGGAAATTCAGAAAGTGAATACCTAGAAAGTGATTCAGAAGAAGATCAGAGTGAGGTAAACTCTTGTAAATATAATTTATCTTCTGAAAATATTGTTTTGGAACCACTAACCATGCAGGAATGTAAGAATGTATCTATAGGTGAATATTATTCTCTTAAAGCTGAAAATAGCAAGCTAAAAGAGAAGAATAATTATCTCAAGACTATGGTTCAAGATTCGATGAGCAAAGTAGATACTTGGATTGACAAGAAGGTACCTACACAAGATGACAAAGAGGCTGAAATCAAGGATCTTCAAGCTAAAGTTAGTCATGTGGAAAACTTCAACCAAATTCTTCTCAAAGAAACAAGACTCAATTAATGGAGATCACAGAGTTAAAGAAGGAGATTGAAGCAAGGGATGAATGTTTGGAGTTGTTCAACTCAGAGAATCAATAGATGCAACACCTTCAAATCAAGCAGAAGAACCATCTCAGCAAGCTGAAAATCATAAGTCAGCAAGCTGAAAAGATTGATCTGCTCACAAAGGAAGTTGAGGATCTGAAAAAGGGCATGGGATCGTTTGTTCAAGGAGAAGAAAGTCTCAAATCTATGATGAACAACCACAATTATTCCATTGGTCAGAGAAGGAATGGAATGAATGCAAACAAGAAGGACAAAGCTCTAAGATATGAAGGAAAACATGGCATACCCTATGATTATGCTATGCCATGGAAGATATGCAACAGATGTGGAAAGAAAGGGCATCTTGAAAAGCATTGCAAGTTCAGAATGGACAAAAATCATACCATGGATGGAAAACAAACAGAAAACATCTTACTATGATCAGGAATGGCAGAACAAAGACAACCTACCATCATTAGGCTGGCAGAGTTTTAAATCACCTAGATTTATCCAAAAATGGATAAAGAAATCTGATTTAATGTTTTATATGTTTTATCTGCTAACCATGTCGGACCCAACAAACTTTGGGTACCAAAGGTTGAGTTATTTTATTTGTTTTGTAGATGGTCTTGCCGCTCGAGTCAAATCAACTCAATGGATTTTAGATAGCGGATGTACTAGCCATATTAGTGGAGGACAAAGCACAATTTTTGCATCTTCAGATGAAAAAGGGTGGAAGAGTGACTATTGGTCATAGCAAAACTCTTCAAATTCTTGAGAAAAGGTAAAATAGGTAATAAACACATTTCAATTGATAAAGTTCAATATATTAAAGGCCTTAAATATAATCTGCTTAGCATAAGTCAGTTATATGATGATAGTCATACTGTTAACTTTGGTATTGATAAGTGTATTATTACTACTTGCTACTAACAAAGTCCCCCCTAGTTGCTAGAGGGAAGGAACTATATATATTTTGGACTTGAGTTGCAGAAACAGCTTGTTGTCTTGCTGCAATAGACACTGATCCTTATGTTTGGATAGGAAGATTGGGTCATGCTCACATGGACTTGCTTTAACAAGCTTTCTAAGAAGAAGCTAGTCAGAGGTTTTACCCAAAATCAAGTACTGTCAAGACTGAGGTGTGTTCGGCATGCCAATTAGGCAAGCAAACTAGAAGTACTCACAAAGCAAAGAAAATGGGTATCTACTTCTAAACCCTTAGAACTTTTACATTTAGACTTATTTGGTTCCAAAAGCTTATAGAAGTATAGGAGGTAAGCAATATGGTTTTGTAATTGTTGATGATTATTCTCGTTTTACATGGGTATTGTTTCTTAGAACTAAAGATGCTGCTTTTAATGAGTTTGAGAAACTAATTAATTACTTGAGAATAAGCTCAATACAAAGCTTGTAGGAATAAGGAGTGATCGAGGGTGGTTAATTTCCAAAAGACTTTGATACTTATTGTGAAGAAAGAGGAATATCACATGAATTCTCGGCCTCCAAGGACTCCATAACAAATGGTGTGGTGGAAACGCAATAATAGGTCACTGCAAGGAGGACAGCAGAGGACTTTTTTGCAAGAAAGCAAGTTACCTAGAAGTTTTTGGGCAGAAAGCTAATTCAACACACAGCATGCTATGTTCTGATATAGAGTATGATAAGACCTATTTTGGACAAGACTCATATGAATTCCTCAAGAAACAGAGGGCCCCAACATCAGTACTTCAGAATCTTGGCTCAAAGTGTTTTGTGCTCAAGATAATGGTAATGATGGTAATTCGATGTTAAATCTTATGAAGCTATTTTTCTTGGTTATCATGATAGTAAACCTATAGAGTTTATAATTTGTCTAAGCATATTGTTGGGAATCTATAGATGTTACTTTTCAAGAACCTAACAATGATCTTCCAAGAGACGCGGAAGATGATGCAGGTGAAGCTGGACAACATCAAGTGAAACAGAAAGGCTTCTCCAAAACAGCAAGCTGAAACAGAGACTGATTCTGGAAAACAGCAAGCTGAAATTGAAACTGCCTCAGGAAATCAGCAAGCAGAACCTTCTACTCCAGTTGATGATGCAATTGTAAAGATGGCAAAGATGACTCTTGATGGTCCTAGGGAAATAGAGCAAAGGATAAAATACCAATCTATGATGGTGAAGACTTAGCTCCTCCATCTAAGATAAGGAAGACTTCACATGAAGATATTGCAAAACATTCATTGCCAAAAGCTACACGGACAGTGAAGAATCACCCTCCAGAACAGGTTATTGGTGATATTTCTGATGGTCTCAAGACAAGAAAAGGCACTGCAAACTTTTGTGCTTATGCTGCATTTTTAGCTCAAGAGGAACCCAAAAAGTCAAAGAAGCACTTGAAGATGAAAATTGGATCACGGCTATGCAAGAAGAACTCAATCAATTCGAACGATGTGATGTTTGGGAACTGGTCAAGCCACCAAAGGATGCTTCAATCATTGGTACAAAATGATTTTCAAGAATAAAGTGGATGAATTTGGTACTGTTACTCGAAATAAAGCAAGGCTCGTAGCACAAGGGTACAACCAACAAGAAGGCATTGACTTTGATCAAACTTATGCTCCAGTAGCTAGATTGGAATCAATTAGGATGCTTCTTGCTTATGCTGCTACAAGAAGATCAAGCTACATCAAATGGACGTCAAAAGTGCTTTTCTTAATGGATTTCTGGAAAGGAAGTTATGTCAAGCAACCCCCTGGTTTTGAACATGAACAACATCCGGACTATATCTACAAGCTTAAGAAGGCATTATATGGCTTAAAGCAAGCACCAAGGGCTTGGTACAAAGGCTTAGTAAGTTTTTGATCAAAAATGGCTTCATTCGAGGTAAATTGATCCTACTTTATTTACTAAGCAAAATGGTAATGATATTTTGATTGTCCAGATATATGTAGATGATATAATCTTTATCCACTAATGATTCTATGTGTGAGTGGTTTTCTAAGTGTATGAGCAGTGAATTTGACATGAGCATGATGGGTGAGCTCAATTATTTCTTGGGGCTCCAAATCAAACATCTAAAGATGGAATTTATGTACATCAATCAAAATATGTCAAGAATTTGCTGACCAGATTTGGTTTTGACAATGTCAAGCCGAAATCTACACCAATGAATCAAAAGCAAGCTGACATCGGATGAAAAAGGTAAAGATGTTGATATCAAGAAGTATAGAGGTATGATTGGTAGTCTTTTATATCTTACTGCTTCTCGGCCAATATTATATAGTGTTTGTGTATGTGCTCGTTTTCAAGCTAAACCTAAGGAATCACACTTAAATGCAGTTAAAAGAATATTTCGATATTTAAGTGGGACTATTAATCTTGGGTTATTTTATCCTATTACAAGCACATTTGATCTTGTGGGGTATAGTGATGCTGACTATGCGGTTGTCAAACTGATAGAAAGAGCACAAGTGGTGTTTGTATATATTTAGGACAAAGTCTCGTATCTTGGCAAAGTAAGAAACAAACTTCAGTTGCATTATCCACAGCAGAAGGTGAGTATTTGGCAGCTGGTAGCTGTTGCTCTCAAATTTTGTGGATGATTCAGACTCTACGAGATTTTGGAATCAAGTGTGGCAAAGTTCCAATCTATTGTGACAACACTAGCACCATCAACATATCAAAGAATCCAGTTAATCACTCAAGAACAAAGTATATTGATGTTCGTCACCATTTCTTGAGAGATAATGCTGCCAAAGGTAAGATTGAATTAGTTTTTATACCTACTGAATATCAATTGGCAGATATATTTACAAAACCCCTTGGCGAAGCAAGATTTTCTACCATTCGAAGGGAACTTGGCATGTGCAGTGTATAATAGCAAGCTATCTTTGGAAATTTGGCAATGTTAGCTTACTATCATTTTTCATGTTAGCTTACTATGATTGGTTATTTAAATGATATTTTTGTGATTAATTTTGTTTTATATGTCATTATCTGTTTAATTATGTTTAAATATTTGCATGATTTGCTGATTTAATTGTTAAATGATAAAAATGCTAAATGTGGTGTTTTAGATAGATTTAAACCGTTTTAATGATAGATAAGTGATTAGATTTTAGGATATGTATAATTTGTTTTTAATTTTTTATCCTAAACTCTCCCCTAAATATCATTAAACACGGGTTAGGGTTTTATTTCACCGCGACTCAACTTTCTCTATCTACCACGCTTCGATCAATCAAGATCACCAGTTCAGTTCCACTCAACATGCTTCATGCTACTAGAAATTCTGGTATTCTGGGCAAGCGTACTTCCTCGAAGATGGATACTGCATTGGTCGATTTGGGTCACGAGAGCGATGAAGAAGTCTCTCACACCTCTGATTCGAAGAAACTCAAGCAATCTTTGGCATTTGATTCTCCTGATCTCCAACAACGATTCACTAAAATGCTTTGGATGTTCGTCCTATTATCCCTGGTATCCCGATTGTTGGTAAGCTTTTTCAAAACTCTGGAGCCTTACTTTTGTTTCAGAATTTGGGTATGGATTCTTTTATCATCGAAATGCCTAAGGTCTACTATCCTGATTTAATTCGTGAATTTTATGCAAATTTGATTGAAGATAAGTATGTGAACTGTATTACCACTGTGCATGACAAGAAAATTAGGCTTAATCCTCCCATTTTAAGTTCTATTATCAAGTTTGAGAATCCCTCTGAGATTGATATTTTTATTGGAAAAGGATATGTGTCATTCCCTGATTTCTCTGTGATGGATCAGTTTAAGTTGTTATTAGGATCTGTTGATAATATTGAAGAAAACCCTCAGCCCCCTTCCACTACTCAAGTATCTCCTATGACACATTTGTTGTTTAAAATCTGTAGGGCTAATGTTTGTCTTAGGGGTGGGAATAAATCAACCTTTAGTTGTCAAGATGTTACTCTGGTTTCTATGCTTCTAGCTGGTAGGGATTTTGATCTATCAAATCTGGTTTTAAAGAATATGATTGCTGCTGTTAATCAGAAAAAGATTGGACTTCCTTATGGTTTAATGCTTACCAAGGTATTTGAATTCTTTAAGATTGAACTTAAGAGTGCTGTTAAGGTGAGTGTTAAAGAAGTTTTAGATGCTAAAGTGTTAGCTCAGTCAAATTTACAAATTGACAATGGAGAGTTAGTTAGGATTTTGCCTACCATTGTTCCTGAGTCTCCTGCTGTAGCTGAGCCTTCATCTTTTACTCCAACTGCTGAGATGATGCAGCTGCTAAAAGGTATTCAAGATGATAATACCTTGTTGTTTGGTCATGTTGCTGCCACTATTGAGCAAATCAACCAGCTCAAGACAGAGGTTAAGGGTTTAAAGGATATTTTGCTAAAATTCATGTCTGTTCAGAAACCTTCAGCTTCTCAGTCAAATGCAGATTTAGACACTGGCTTGGATGATCTTGTGGATGCTGCTGAAGACTTGGAACAACAGAGAGAAGCAAGATGAGTTTCTTTCACCAAAAGAGGATGCAGCTGTCAATTCTGCTCAGGAAGACTAATCTGTTTTTGATGATATAAGGGGAGAACTTAGGAGAATTTAATTTCTTTAAGTACTTAGTCTCTGAAGACTTGATTTAGTTTCTGAACTTGATTTAGTTTTGTTGAAGTATCTGTGGTTTTTAAGACTTGTTGCATCTGGTACTTGATTTGATTTTTATCTGTTTATTTGGTGTGGTAAAACTTGTTGATGGATGTTTTGGTTTAAGACTTGGTTATGCTGATGCTTCTAATATTTGAAATATGTTTAATTGTTTTTACATTTAGAAGCTTATTATGCTAATTGTGATATTTTTAGTTTTATTTTATATTTTGAGATATGCATAGAATTAGGGGGAGTTTTTATAATTCTCCTAAATATGTGTAATCATCAAAAAGGGGGAGATTGTAACTCCTTAGTTTTGATGATCACAACACAGCAAGCCATCATGTTGTTATTTGAGAATGTTTGCAGGATATAACAGCTTAATGTCATTGCTGTTTAAGTATCATGACAGCAAGCTATCATAAGACAGTAATCTATTTCAGCAAGCTATGATCAACTATGTCAGAATAACAACAAGAAGATGCACAGTCCAGATTCAACAAGGAAGTCGAATTTCATGGAGATTTTATAGGATCTTCATATATATCTGTTGTAAGGACTTCTCTAATATAATATTCATGCATGAATATATAGAGCTCTTTTATAAAAAAATTTAATCATTCAAATTGATTTCCTAAAGAATAAGAGTTTGTTTCTCTTTCAAACTCTTTCTTCTATCTTCTGATTAAAACGTTTTATCCTCGACTAAATAGAAGAGATATTTTCTGAACGTTGGACTTCTGTGTTTCTCTTCAATCTAACATACACATGAACGTTGGAAAACCATCCCAACGATCTTATACGGTGGAATTGGATTCTAGCCGTTGTAATTTGTTGAGGCTATTTTCAAATGTTAATATATTGTTATATATATGTGGTTTCTTGCAGTTTTTATTACTGACAGAATTTGCAAGCAAGAACACATACAACTCCTGATCTTTATTGTTTCTAAAATACTCTCGAGCTCTAATTATATACACGTGTTTCATCTTAGAGAGAGTTTATAGTTTGAGTTGTAAACTTTATCATTGATTAGTATTGTTCAAATTGTATTGATTAGTTGCTGGATAAGTTGGCTAGGGAACAAGTGTTTAGTGGTACTTGGTAAATTTTAAAAGTAATCTTAGTTAGCTATAATCACCTATTCACCCCCCTCTAGGTGTAATTTCAATATGTCTCTTCTAAAAAAATACACAACATTAATAAATGAATTAGAAAATATGTAATATACTCAATATGAAAAAAAAATTATTTTATCTTTATCCCACCCAACAACACACTAGTTTACAAAAAATATAAGTTTGAACAATTCGATAAAAACAATGAACAATTATTGAGGATCCAATTTAAAGTCCAATTATAAAACAACTAAATCGACTAATTATTATTGAATCAATATTTGTAAATAAGGTACTTATATTGATAAATGAATATAAAAATACATTATATTAGTGTTAAATATAAACCATATAAAATTTGAAAAACTGGTCTGATTCGATTTTAAGAAAGTCATATTTAAAAAGACGCAAAACTGCATGAACATATATTAATTATAAAATTTTGCTTCTCTCCTAAAGAGAAAAACTTGGATTACCTCAAATTCGGAATTTTAAAAATATTGAAATAATTTTTTTGATAGTTTTATTTTTCATCCAATTTTTTACACTAAATATTTTGGGATAAAATTCTAAATCGGATAAAATTCTACACATCTTTAATATATTTAAAGAAATTTAACAAATGTACATTATTTTCGAAGAAACGAAAAGTAATAAAATTAATTTTTACATATATCAAATTGGGACGTGCCGTAATTTGCGTTTCTTGGCCTCAAATTTTGTATAAAATCCAGATTCATTATTTTTTTTAGAAAAATTGATTTGATCCAAATTCTAAATATTTAAATTAATTATGCCACCCTTAACACTATTTAATTATCTTTATATATTGATATGTCTTTTCTAAAAAAATACACAACATTAATAAATGAATAAGAAAATAGTATATTGAATATGAAAAAAAATTTATTTATCTTTATCGCCTCCCAACAACACCTAGTATTTTACAAAAAATAAATTTAAACAATTCAATAAAAACAATGAACAATTATCGAGGATCCAATTTAAAGTCCAATTATATACAACTAAACGACTAATTATTATTGAATCATATTTGTAAATAAGGTACTTAATATGATAAATGATATATAAAACACGTTATATTTAGTGTTAAATATAAACCATAAAAAATTTGAAAAAACTCGTCTGATTCGATCTTAAGAAAGTCATATTTAAAAAGGCCCGAAGCTGCATGAACATATTTTTTATAAAAATTGCTTCTCTCCTAAAGAGAAAAAACTTGGATTTACTCAAATTCGGAATTTTAAAAAGAAAATAATTTTTTGATAGTTTTATTTTTCATCCAATATTTTACACTAAAATATTTTGGATAAATTATAAATCGGAAAAAATTCTATAAATCTTTAAAATATTTAAAGAATTTAACAAATGCACATTATTTTCGAAGAAATGAAAATTAATAAAATTAAGTTTTTTACATATATCTAATTCGGACCTGCTGTAATTTGCGCCATTCTTGGGCCTCAAAATTTTGTATAAAATCTAAAACATTATTTTTTTAGAAAAATTGATTTGATCCAAATTCTAAATATGTAAATTAATTAAGCCACCCTTAACACTATTTATTATTATCTCTATTTAAATTATTAAATATTTATCTTTTAAATTGAAATGAACATTTATCATTTTTAGTTAAAATAAATTAGTCATTTTAATATAATTATTATGTTCCCACTGTGGCTTATTGGCTTTGTATTCTACAAATATTTTATTTTTGTTTGCTAATAGAACCTATAATATTGCTCACTTTGTAAGTAAAGAGTAATATTGGTATTTAAGCAAGCAAAATAACTTCTAATTGGATTTATCTTCTTACCAAGATAATCCATAAAGAAACTAACAATTCATGTTTTTAATAGAATTAGTTGGACCAAAATTCAAGACTTGTTCCACTAAAACCAAGTCCTACAAAACTTTAAATACTCATTTAAATTTGATAAATTTACATAAAAATAAGTGGAGAAAAAATATGCAAATCAATGCAAGAAGCAGTGTTTAAGATATAGTAAGTCTAGTGTAGACCACCGCACATGAAGCATATTTTTTACATAGTATATAGCATAAAATGATTTAGAAATAGTAATAATTGCTGCAATCACTAATGGGGTATTCAGAGGATGGAATCATTGGCATGTTGTTCTCCATGTATGCAGAAGCAGCAACAACCCCACTTCCAAGTTGTACCAAGTAACCAACATCCTTAAGAATCATCTCCATACCGTAAGCACCCTATCACTTGCAACACCCGTAAGTTTATAGTAGAATATTTATAATATTTCATTATTTTTCGAAATAGTTAGTAAGAGGTAAATAGAGAGAAATATTATAACTTGTCTCGTTTATGACTGATTGTGTGGTCTTAGCAAAAGGAAGTAGGATACAAGATTATGGTCATATTATGAATTTGACAAAGTTTTGTTAAAGTTTCTCAAAGAGAATTGAGGAACTAAAATATTTTACTATTAATCTTGTCTCTGGTCAAATATGTAGATGCAACAAAATCTATAACATTGAATTAAGAAATGATAATATATCATTTAGATTCTCACATGATCTATCCTCGAATCCTTTCTTGCCTTTATTAAGTCCAAGCATAAGATCCAGTTGTATCATTCTATGCGCTTCTAATAACTTCTCAACTATCAATGTACGCAGGTACCATAACCGCAGTAACAATATGACTAATATGACTAACCGTTCATCTTTCTTAGTGCAGTTTTCACCCCCAGGCCTCCACAACACAACCTGTGATATGAACATATAGTCACACAATATCCAAAATGTAAAACAAAGATGAGCCCTCAAAATCCGATTCTTAAAATTGCTGTGAGCAATTAGATGATGAAATAAAAATTGACTAAAATTAAATCATTGCACTTGTAATTCTTAAATCATCTATAAACTGAACTGGTTTGTAATATTTACATTGTATCTACAAATAATGGTTTCAACATATTACTACTTTCTATGCATCTCACAAGAATACATAATCAAACAAAATATTTCAGTGTTTTGCTTAAGCTGCATATAAGAATAAGCATTGAACTTGTTGTTGTTGCAAGGGGAGTCTGCCTTCTATCACGTTATCAAGTCTTCCTCAAATATTAGATCAAGTGATTGCCTGAGATGAGATAAAAGTTGAATGGAACGAGTACAAAATCTCGTGTTCAATTTGTTTCACCTTTTTGGCTCTCATTACATACAGCTCATGACTCTTCTTTATATATAAATAATATATAAGACTCTGTGTTAGGAGGGTCACATACATTTCAACATATAAAGTGAATTCAATAATTATTGTATTTGCTAGAATCAAGAAATTATCACATTTTATGTAATACAACTTATGTATTATAGCCACTATCAAATATTGTCGCTTCTGAATTTTTGCACATAAATTATATAATAACGCTATGTAATCTCAGAAATATATAAAACACTTTCCAAGATAATCAAAAATTAATAACTTTCCGTTCTTTGAGAACAACGTTGTCATCAATATCACAACACCAAGAAAATGCTTGATGTACCAATGGATCATCATTCCTTGGAGCAGACCTTGACTGCTAATGATATATATTGATA
>NW_027421711.1:0-44091 GCF_009905375.1 Apium graveolens
ATTTTGTCCACTTTCATATGTTACCTATTTTATTTATCTTTTTACTTTATTTTAAGGATTATATAGATGTAAATATTAAATGTACATCTATTTATTCTGAATTTAGATAGTTTACATATAATTGATTTATTATTTTATATATAATGTATTTAAGTGTTGAGTTTTTTTTATTTGTCCAGTACACTATTTTGAACTATTATATGAGAATGGTCGTATTATATGTCACTATGAATTTATTTTGTACTTGTAATGACATTTAATTGTTATTATGGGTTAAGCTTTATAAAGTTAAAGTGTGGTTAGCTTAGTCGGATGTACATGTTAACATTCTGATTATTATATTAAGTGTATGTGGGTATGTCTAGGTTCATTTTGGAACATAATTTGGCAGATCTTGTTATTAATGTAAGTTAACTCTTCACCTTTATTTAATTTAAAATTTTTAAATATTTTGCACTTCTTTTGTTTTAAAATTTATGGATCAAGTACCTGTTTTACAAATAAGAATTCGCAGTGAGCTCTAACTTATGAACCAGTTAGTAATTGCGTATAGTTCCAGAAATAGCGTTTTTGATACCTTACTAGGGAGTGCTACTTATGATGGCTTCTGGAGAGCACAATCTCTTAATAGGGGGCCCATTATTCACAGAAATTATGAATTTTGATAGTGTGTCACCAGGTATTGTGGCTTAGCGAGGTGTGGAATTTTATATCTTATGTCATATGGATTTTGGAAAATGATTTATTTATAAAATTATCATACTTGATATGTAGAAACTGTTTTCTTGCTCGGCGCTCATTACTCACAAATTTTCAGGTGCCTTAGCTTTTGCAACATCTTAAAGGTGGATGCTTTGGAACAATATTTAGTGATTATGTTCGTCTCCCAAGATTTGCTTTATTTCAGCTTAGATGATTTTATTTCTGTCTGCGATTTTAGAAATTATGAAAACTAGAGAAACTTATTCTTATTATGGATTTAATTGGAGTTTTAGCTGAATATTTAAGTATAACTATTTCTGAAAGGTTGGGGTATTACAGTTGGTATTCAGAGCCTAGGTTAGCGTCTGTAGACTGCCCTTTTAGGCTTAACCAGTTATGAGTTTAGTTATTATGTTTCAAAAAAAACTACTTTTAATTTTTTTGGTTAAAATTTTCTGACTTTCTCGATGCAGAAATATTTTTGGTATCAGTAAATGTTTTGGTATGTTTAAATTTGGGGACCTAATTTTTTTAAGGAGGGTAGAATGTAATAACCATGATTTTGTAATTATTATATATACATTTTTGCATATTAATATTGGTTATATAAGGAAAATAATATTTTAATATAGATTGTTATTAAATCTAAAGACGTATTTTTTATATTAAAAATAAAATTTCTAGTTATCTAAAATATTTAAGTAAGGTTAAAAAAATTGTTTTAATTTATATGTGCATAATTTTAATTAATAATATTTTATTTTATCACTAGAATTTAATAATAGGTGTAGTCTGTAAGCATAGTTTGTACTCTTGTAATGTATCATCCAATTGGTTCTTCTGGTCAAAACTTGCTTTATTCTTCTTCTTGCTGATCAAGGCTTGCTTCTTCTTAGCGTTGGCTTTCTGAATGAGCAACAAAGTGTCTGACTTATCACAATATAGCACTGATCTTTGACTTGTATTTTCCCATACCTTGACTCCTTGCCATAATTCTTTCTTTAATTCCTCTTATCAAAATAAAGTTGGAGGAAGTAGAGCCTTTTTTTCAAAAACAATTTTTTGAAGTCTATAAGCCATATTTCTAAACTTTTAAGTAAAAGAGCATCAATTTGTAGGATATCTTCATCATTACCATGATCAATGTAATAACCATGATTTTTGTAATTATATATATATACATTTTTCGCATTTTTAATTATTTGGTTATATAAGAAAAATAATTTTTATATAGATTTGTTATTAAATCTAAAGACGCGTATTTTTATATTAAAAATAAACATTTCTAGTTATCTAAAATATTTAAGTAAGGTTAAAAAAATTGTTTTAATTTATATGTGCATAATTTTAATTTAATATATATTTATTTACCACTAGAATTTAATAATAGGTGTAGTTATGTGTGTATTTATTAGTACGTGTTATGTGTATTTGAAAAACTCAGTCAAACACTAAATCTTAACAAATAGATAATGTTTGTTTAAATTTGTGATCACGTACCCACAAACGCATTGAATGGGAGTATTGGTTGAACCAACTTGTGTATAAATAGGCTATTAGCATATCATTTTGTCTCTATATAACATCTTCTCTTTTCAGGTACGTTCTATTTCTCTATTTTACTTATGTATTTTACATGTTTATTGCATACTTCTATAATATATATAATTAAATTACATTTTTGTGAACTTATGTATGACTATTCTAATTCACTTGTTATTAGTTTATTTTATTATTTAGTTCCATGGTTATGTGTATAACACTATAGTTTACTTAATTTAATCATTTAGTTTGATGTTGATTATTAAATATTTTAGTTAATAATCACCATTTTTTTTGTAAATATTTAATGCATGAATTTATGTTTATAATTACGTGTTTTGTGCATGCATAATAATTCATATGTTATATGTTAAATATATGTTTGATTTAGATATGCATTTAGATTCCTGCACCAATTAAATACATGCTCATTTATTAAATTGATTATACTTATTTTGTATAATGATATTTTCACACGTAAGGTTATGAAAATTTATACAACAATATTTATATTTTGGCCACTTGTATAATCATAAGCATATGTTACCTATTTTATTTATCTTTGTTATTTTATTTTAAGGATTATATAGATAGTAAATATTAAAATGTACATCTATGTTTATTCTAATTTATATAGTTTACATATACTTGATTTATTATTATTATATATATGTATTTAAGGTGAGTTTTTTTATATTTGGGGTACACTATTTGGAACTATTATATATGAAAATGGTGGTATTTATAGTTGTCAATATGAGAATTTATTTTGTTACTTGTACTGACATTTAATTGTTATTATGGGTTAAGCTTTATAAAGTTAAAGTGTGGTTAGCTTAGTGGCATGTACATGTTAACATCATGAATTATTATATTAAGTGTATTTGTGTATGTCTAGGTTCATTTTGTCAACATAATTTGGGAGATATTGCTATTAAGGTAAGTTAACTCTTCACACTTTATTTATTTTAAAATCTTTTAAATATTTTTGCACTGCTTTTATTTAAAATTTATGGATCAAGTACCCTGTTTTACAAATAAGAATTCTCCAGTGAGCTTCTGACTTATGAATCAGTTAGTAATTGCATATAAGTTCCGGAACTAGCCTTTAATACCTAGTAGGCAGTGCTACTTATGATGCCTCTTTTGAATACTAGTGTCACAGGTATTGTGGCGTTAGGCAGCTGTGGAATTTATATCTTATGTCACATGTATTTTCGAAAATTATTTTTGTTTTATAAAATTATGATACTTCATCCACTAGTGTAGAACTGTTTTCTTGCTGGGCTCTTGCCTCATTACTCACAAATTTTCAGGTGCTTAGCTTTTAGCACATCTTAAAGGTGGATGCTTTGGAACAATATTTTAGTGATTATGTTTGTATTGGAGCTGCGTCCCCAAGATTTGCTTTATTTTCGGCTTAGATGATTTATTTCTGTGTGGGATTTTAGAAATTTATGAAAAACTAGAAACTTATTCTTATTATGATTTAATTTGGAGTTTTAGCTGAATATTTAAGTATAACTATTTTCTGAAAAGTTGGGGTATTACAGTTGGTATTAGAGCCTAGGTTAGCTTCCTGTAGACTGACCCTTTTAGGTTTAACCTGTGAGTTATGAGTTTGGTTATTTGTGTTTCAAAAAAAAACTACTTTTATTTTTTTTTGGTTAAATATTTTCTGACTTTCTCGATGCAGAAATATTTTTGGTATCATTAAATGTTTTGGTATGTTTAAATTTGGGGACCTAATTTTTTAAGGAGGGTAGAATGTAATAACCATGATTTTTCTAATTATATATATATACATTTTTCGCATTTTTAATTATTTGGTTATATAAGAAAAATAATATTTTATTATATAGATTTGTTATTAAATCTAAAGACGCGTATTTTTATATTAAAAATAAACATTTCTAGTTATCTAAAATATTTAAGTAAGGTTAAAAAATTGTTTTAATTTATATGTGCATAATTTTAATTTAATATATATTTATTTTACCACTAGAATTTAATAATAGGTGTAGTTATGTTGTGTATATTTATTAGTACGTGTTATGTGTATTTGAAAAACTCAGTCAAACACTAAATCTTAACAAATAGATAATGTTTGTTTAAATTTGTGATCACGTACCCACAAACGCATTGAATGGGAGTATTGGTTGAACCAACTTGTGTATAAATAGGCTATTAGCATATCATTTTGTCTCTATATAACATCTTCTCTTTTCAGGTACGTTCTATTTCTATATTTTACTTATGTATTTTACATGTTTATTACATACTTCTATATATATATATATAATTAAATTACATTTTTGTGAACTTATGTATGACTATTCTAATTCACTTGTTATTAGTTTATTTTATTATTTAGTTCCATGGTTATGTGTATAACACTATAGTTTACTTAATTTAATCATTTAGTTTGATGTTGATTATTAAATATTTTAGTTAATAATCACCATTTTTTTTGTAAATATTTAATGCATGAATTTATGTTTATAATTACGTGTTTTGTGCATGCATAATAATTCATATGTTATATGTTAAATATATGTTTGATTTAGATATGCATTTAGATTCCTGCACCAATTAAATACATGCTCATTTATTAATTGATTATACTTATTTTGTATAATGATATTTTCACACGTAAGGTTATGAAAATTTATACAACAATATTTATATTTTGGCCACTTGTATAATCATAAGCATATGTTACCTATTTTATTTATCTTTGTTATTTTATTTTAAGGATTATATAGATAGTAAATATTAAATGTACATCTATTTTATTCTTAATTTATATAGTTTACATATACTTGATTTATTATTATTATATATAATTTATTTAAGTGTTGAGTTTTTTTTATTTGTGGGTACACTATTTTGAACTATTATATGAGAATGGTCGTATTTATATGTCAATATGAATTTATTTTGTTACTTATACTGACATTTAATTGTTATTATGGGTTAAGCTTTATAAAGTTAAAGTGTGGTTAGCTTAGTCGCATGTACATGTTAACATCATGATTATTATATTAAGTGTATTTGTGTATGTCTAGGTTCATTCTGTCAACATAATTTGGGAGATATTGCTATTAAGATAAGTTAATTCTTCACACTTTATTTATTTTAAAATCTTTTAAATATTTTTGCACTGCTTTTATTTTAAAATTTATGGATCAAGTACCCTGTTTTACAAATAAGAATTCGCAGTGAGTTCTGACTTATGAACCAGTTAGTAATTGCATATAGTTCCGGAACTAGCCTTTTATACCTTACTAGGCAGTGCTACTTATGATGCCTCTTTTGATACTGTGTCACAGGTATTTGTGGCGTTAGGCAGCTATGGAATTTTATATCTTATGTCACATGTATTTTCGAAAATTATTTTGTTTTATAAAATTATTATACTTGATAGTGTAGAACTGTTTTCTTGCTGGGCTCTTGCCTCATTACTCACAAATTTTCAGTTGCTTATCTTTTACGACATCTTAAAGGTGGATGCTTTGGAATAATATTTTAGTGATTATGTTTGTATTGGAGCTGCGTCCCCAAGATTTGCTTTATTTTCGGCTTAGATGATTTTATTTCTGTGTGGGATTTTAGAAATTTATGAAAAACTAGAAACTTATTCTTATTATAGATTTAATTTGGAGTTTTAGCTGAATATTTAAGTATAACTATTTTCTGAAAAGTTGGGGTATTACAGTTGGTATTTAGAGCCTAGGTTAGCTTACTGTAGACTGCCCTTTTAGGTTTAACCTGTGAGTTATGAGTTTGGTTATTTGTGTTTCAAAAAAAACTACTTTTATTTTGTTTTGGTTAAATATTTTCTGACTTTCTCGATGCAGAAATATTTTTGGTATCATTAAATGTTTTTGGTATGTTTAAATTTGGGGACCTAATTTTTTTAAGGAGGGTAGAATGTAATAACCATGATTTTTGTAATTATATATATATACATTTTTCGCATTTTTAATTATTTGGTTATATAAGAAAAATAATATTTTATTATATAGATTTGTTATTAAATCTAAAGACGCGTATTTTATATTAAAAATAAATATTTCTAGTTATATAAAATATTTAAGTAAGGTTAAAAAAATTGTTTTAATTTATATGTGCATAATTTTAATTTAATATATATTTATTTTACCACTAGAATTTAATAATAGGTGTAGTTATGTTGTGTATATTTATTAGTACGTGTTATGTGTATTTGAAAAACTCAGTCAAACACTAAATCTTAACAAATAGATAATGTTTGTTTAAATTTGTGATCACGTACCCACAAACGCATTGAATGGGAGTATTGGTTGAACCAACTTGTGTATAAATAGGCTATTAGCATATCATTTTGTCTCTATATAACATCTTCTCTTTTCAGGTACGTTCTATTTCCTATATTTTTACTTATGTATTTTACATGTTTATTGCATACTTCTATATATATATATATAATTAAATTACATTTTTGTGAACTTATGTATGACTATTCTAATTCACTTGTTATTAGTTTATTTTATTATTTAGTTCCATGGTTATGTGTATAACACTATAGTTTACTTAATTTAATCATTTAGTTTGATGTTGATTATTAAATATTTTAGTTAATAATCACCATTTTTTTTGTAAATATTTAATGCATGAATTTATGTTTATAATTACGTGTTTTGTGCATGCATAATAATTCATATGTTATATGTTAAATATATGTTTGATTTAGATATGCATTTAGATTCCTGCACCAATTAAATACATGCTCATTTATTAAATTGATTATACTTATTTTGTATAATGATATTTTCACACGTAAGGTTATGAAAATTTATACAACAATATTTATATTTTGGCCACTTGTATAATCATAAGCATATGTTACCTATTTTATTTATCTTTGTTATTTTATTTTAAGGATTATATAGATAGTAAATATTAAATGTACATCTATTTTATTCTTAATTTATATAGTTTACATATACTTGATTTATTATTATTATATATAATTTATTTAAGTGTTGAGTTTTTTTTATTTGTGGGTACACTATTTTGAACTATTATATGAGAATGGTCGTATTTATATGTCAATATGAATTTATTTTGTTACTTATACTGACATTTAATTGTTATTATGGGTTAAGCTTTATAAAGTTAAAGTGTGGTTAGCTTAGTGGCATGTACATGTTAACATCATGATTATTATATTAAGTGTATTTGTGTATGTCTAGGTTCATTTTGTCAACATAATTTGGGAGATATTGCTATTAAGATAAGTTAACTCTTCACACTTTATTTATTTTAAAATCTTTTAAATATTTTTGCACTGCTTTTATTTTAAAATTTATGGATCAAGTACCCTGTTTTACAAATAAGAATTCGCAGTGAGTTCTGACTTATGAACCAGTTAGTAATTGCATATAGTTCCGGAACTAGCCTTTTATACCTTACTAGGCAGTGCTACTTATGATGCCTCTTTTGATACTGTGTCACAGGTATTTGTGGCGTTAGGCAGCTATGGAATTTTATATCTTATGTCACATGTATTTTCGAAAATTATTTTTGTTTTATAAAATTATTATACTTGATCACTAGTGTAGAACTGTTTTCTTGCTGGGCTCTTGCCTCATTACTCACAAATTTTCAGTTGCTTATCTTTTACGACATCTTAAAGGTGGATGCTTTGGAACAATATTTTAGTGATTATGTTTGTATTGGAGCTGCGTCCCCAAGATTTGCTTTATTTTCGGCTTAGATGATTTTATTTCTGTGTGGGATTTTAGAAATTTATGAAAAACTAGAAACTTATTCTTATTATAGATTTAATTTGGAGTTTTAGCTGAATATTTAAGTATAACTATTTTCTGAAAAGTTGGGGTATTACAGTTGGTATTTAGAGCCTAGGTTAGCTTACTGTAGACTGCCCTTTTAGGTTTAACCTGTGAGTTATGAGTTTGGTTATTTGTGTTTCAAAAAAAACTACTTTTATTTTGTTTTGGTTAAATATTTTCTGACTTTCTCGATGCAGAAATATTTTTGGTATCATTAAATGTTTTTGGTATGTTTAAATTTGGGGACCTAATTTTTTTAAGGAGGGTAGAATGTAATAACCATGATTTTTGTAATTATATATATATACATTTTTCGCATTTTTAATTATTTGGTTATATAAGAAAAATAATATTTTATTATATAGATTTGTTATTAAATCTAAAGACGCGTATTTTTATATTAAAAATAAATATTTCTAGTTATATAAAATATTTAAGTAAGGTTAAAAAAATTGTTTTAATTTATATGTGCATAATTTTAATTTAATATATATTTATTTTACCACTAGAATTTAATAATAGGTGTAGTTATGTTGTGTATATTTATTAGTACGTGTTATGTGTATTTGAAAAACTCAGTCAAACACTAAATCTTAACAAATAGATAATGTTTGTTTAAATTTGTGATCACGTACCCACAAACGCATTGAATGGGAGTATTGGTTGAACCAACTTGTGTATAAATAGGCTATTAGCATATCATTTTGTCTCTATATAACATCTTCTCTTTTCAGGTACGTTCTATTTCCTATATTTTTACTTATGTATTTTACATGTTTATTGCATACTTCTATATATATATATAAATTAAATTACATTTTTGTGAACTTATGTATGACTATTCTAATTCACTTGTTATTAGTTTATTTTATTATTTAGTTCCATGGTTATGTGTATAACACTATAGTTTACTTAATTTAATCATTTAGTTTGATGTTGATTATTAAATATTTTAGTTAATAATCACCATTTTTTTTGTAAATATTTAATGCATGAATTTATGTTTATAATTACGTGTTTTGTGCATGCATAATAATTCATATGTTATATGTTAAATATATGTTTGATTTAGATATGCATTTAGATTCCTGCACCAATTAAATACATGCTCATTTATTAAATTGATTATACTTATTTTGTATAATGATATTTTCACACGTAAGGTTATGAAAATTTATACAACAATATTTATATTTTGGCCACTTGTATAATCATAAGCATATGTTACCTATTTTATTTATCTTTGTTATTTTATTTTAAGGATTATAGAGATAGTAAATATTAAATGTACATCTATTTTATTCTTAATTTATATAGTTTACATATACTTGATTTATTATTATTATATATAATTTATTTAAGTGTTGAGTTTTTTTTATTTGTGGGTACACTATTTTGAACTATTATATGAGAATGGTCGTATTTATATGTCAATATGAATTTATTTTGTTACTTATACTGACATTTAATTGTTATTATCGGTTAAGCTTTATAAAGTTAAAGTGTGGTTAGCTTAGTGGCATGTACATGTTAACATCATGATTATTATATTAAGTGTATTTGTGTATGTCTAGGTTCATTTTGTCAACATAATTTGGGAGATATTGCTATTAAGGTAAGTTAACTCTTCACACTTTATTTATTTTAAAATCTTTTAAATATTTTTGCACTGCTTTTATTTTAAAATTTATGGATCAAGTACCCTGTTTTACAAATAAGAATTCCCAGTGAGTTCTGACTTATGAACCAGTTAGTAATTGCATATAGTTCCGGAACTAGCCTTTTATACCTTACTAGCAGTGCTACTTATGATGCCTCTTTTGATACTGTGTCACAGGTATTTGTGGCGTTAGGCAGCTGTGGAATTTTATATCTTATGTCACATGTATTTTCGAAAATTATTTTTGTTTTATAAAATTATGATACTTGATCCACTAGTGTAGAACTGTTTTCTTGCTGGGCTCTTGCCTCATTACTCACAAATTTTCAGGTTGCTTATCTTTTACGACATCTTAAAGGTGGATGCTTTGGAACAATATTTTAGTGATTATGTTTGTATTGGAGCTGCGTCCCCAAGATTTGCTTTATTTTCGGCTTAGATGATTTTATTTCTGTGTGGGATTTTAGAAATTTATGAAAAACTAGAAACTTATTCTTATTATGGATTTAATTTGGAGTTTTAGCTGAATATTTAAGTATAACTATTTTCTGAAAAGTTGGGGTATTACAGTTGGTATTTAGAGCCTAGGTTAGCTTCCTGTAGACTGCCCTTTTAGGTTTAACCTGTGAGTTATGAGTTTGGTTATTTGTGTTTCAAAAAAAAACTACTTTTATTTTGTTTTGGTTAAATATTTTCTGACTTTCTCGATGCAGAAATATTTTTGGTATCATTAAATGTTTTTGGTATGTTTAAATTTGGGGACCTAATTTTTTTAAGGAGGGTAGAATGTAATAACCATGATTTTTGTAATTATATATATATACATTTTTCGCATTTTTAATTATTTGGTTATATAAGAAAAATAATATTTTATTATATAGATTTGTTATTAAATCTAAAGACGCGTATTTTTATATTAAAAATAAATATTTCTAGTTATCTAAAATATTTAAGTAAGGTTAAAAAAATTGTTTTAATTTATATGTGCATAATTTTAATTTAATATATATTTATTTTACCACTAGAATTTAATAATAGGTGTAGTTATGTTGTGTATATTTATTAGTACGTGTTATGTGTATTTGAAAAACTCAGTCAAACACTAAATCTTAACAAATAGATAATGTTTGTTTAAATTTGTGATCACGTACCCACAAACGCATTGAATGGGAGTATTGGTTGAACCAACTTGTGTATAAATAGGCTATTAGCATATCATTTTGTCTCTATATAACATCTTCTCTTTTCAGGTACGTTCTATTTCCTATATTTTTACTTATGTATTTTACATGTTTATTACATACTTCTATATATATATATATATAATTAAATAACATTTTTGTGAACTTATGTATGACTATTCTAATTCACTTGTTATTAGTTTATTTTATTATTTAGTTCCATGATTATGTGTATAACACTATAGTTTACTTAATTTAATCATTTAGTTTGATGTTGATTATTAAATATTTTAGTTAATAATCACCATTTTTTTTGTAAATATTTAATGCATGAATTTATGTTTATAATTACGTGTTTTGTGCATGCATAATAATTCATATGTTATATGTTAAATATATGTTTGATTTAGATATGCATTTAGATTCCTGCACCAATTAAATACATGCTCATTTATTAAATTGATTATACTTATTTTGTATAATGATATTTTCACACGTAAGGTTATGAAAATTTATACAACAATATTTATATTTTGGCCACTTGTATAATCATAAGCATATGTTACCTATTTTATTTATCTTTGTTATTTTATTTTAAGGATTATATAGATAGTAAATATTAAATGTACATCTATTTTATTCTTAATTTATATAGTTTACATATACTTGATTTATTATTATTATATATAATTTATTTAAGTGTTGAGTTTTTTTTATTTGTGGGTACACTATTTTGAACTATTATATGAGAATGGTCGTATTTATATGTCAATATGAATTTATTTTGTTACTTATACTGACATTTAATTGTTATTATGGATTAAGCTTTATAAAGTTAAAGTGTGGTTAGCTTAGTGGCATGTACATGTTAACATCATGATTATTATATTAAGTGTATTTGTGTATGTCTAGGTTCATTTTGTCAACATAATTTGGGAGATATTGCTATTAAGATAAGTTAACTCTTCACACTTTATTTATTTTAAAATCTTTTAAATATTTTTGCACTGCTTTTATTTTAAAATTTATGGATCAAGTACCCTGTTTTACAAATAAGAATTCGCAGTGAGTTCTGACTTATGAACCAGTTAGTAATTGCATATAGTTCCGGAACTAGCCTTTTATACCTTACTAGGCAGTGCTACTTATGATGCCTCTTTTGATACTGTGTCACAGGTATTTGTGGCGTTAGGCAGCTATGGAATTTTATATCTTATGTCACATGTATTTTCGAAAATTATTTTTGTTTTATAAAATTATGATACTTGATCCACTAGTGTAGAACTGTTTTCTTGCTGGGCTCTTGCCTCATTACTCACAAATTTTCAGTTGCTTATCTTTTACGACATCTTAAAGGTGGATGCTTTGGAACAATATTTTAGTGATTATGTTTGTATTGGAGCTGCGTCCCCAAGATTTGTTTTATTTTCGGCTTAGATGATTTTATTTCTGTGTGGGATTTTAGAAATTTATGAAATACTAGAAACTTATTCTTATTATAGATTTAATTTGGAGTTTTAGCTGAATATTTAAGTATAACTATTTTCTGAAAAGTTGGGGTATTACAGTTGGTATTTAGAGCCTAGGTTAGCTTACTGTAGACTGCCCTTTTAGGTTTAACCTGTGAGTTATGAGTTTGGTTATTTGTGTTTCAAAAAAAACTACTTTTATTTTGTTTTGGTTAAATATTTTCTGACTTTCTCGATGGCAGAAATATTTTTGGTATCATTAAATGTTTTTGGTATGTTTAAATTTGGGGACCTAATTTTTTTAAGGAGGGTAGAATGTAATAACCATGATTTTTGTAATTATATATATATACATTTTTCGCATTTTTAATTATTTGGTTATATAAGAAAAATAATATTTTATTATATAGATTTGTTATTAAATCTAAAGACGCCTATTTTTATATTAAAAATAAATATTTCTAGTTATCTAAAATATTTAAGTAAGGTTAAAAAAATTGTTTTAATTTATATGTGCATAATTTTAATTTAATATATATTTATTTTACCACTAGAATTTAATAATAGGTGTAGTTATGTTGTGTATATTTATTAGTACGTGTTATGTATATTTGAAAAACTCAGTCAAACACTAAATCTTAACAAATAGATAATGTTTGTTTAAATTTGTGATCACGTACCCACAAACGCATTGAATGGGAGTATTGGTTGAACCAACTTGTGTATAAATAGGCTATTAGCATATCATTTTGTCTCTATATAACATCTTCTCTTTTGAGGTACGTTCTATTTCCTATATTTTTACTTATGTATTTTACATGTTTATTGCATACTTCTATATATATATATAAAATTAAATTACATTTTTGTGAACTTATGTATGACTATTCTAATTCACTTGTTATTAGTTTATTTTATTATTTAGTTTCCATGGTTATGTGTATAACACTATAGTTTACTTAATTTAATCATTTAGTTTGATGTTGATTATTAAATATTTTAGTTAATAATCACCATTTTTTTTGTAAATATTTAATGCATGAATTTATGTTTATAATTACGTGTTTTGTGCATGCATAATAATTCATATGTTATATGTTAAATATATGTTTGATTTAGATATGCATTTAGATTCCTGCACCAATTAAATACATGCTCATTTATTAAATTGATTATACTTATTTTGTATAATGATATTTTCACACGTAAGGTTATGAAAATTTATACAACAATATTTATATTTTGGCCACTTGTATAATCATAAGCATATGTTACCTATTTTATTTATCTTTGTTATTTTATTTTAAGGATTATAGAGATAGTAAATATTAAATGTACATCTATTTTATTCTTAATTTATATAGTTTACATATACTTGATTTATTATTATTATATATAATTTATTTAAGTTTTGAGTTTTTTTTATTTGTGGGTACACTATTTTGAACTATTATATGAGAATGGTCGTATTTATATGTCAATATGAATTTATTTTGTTAACATTTAATTGTTATTATCGGTTAAGCTTTATAAAGTTAAAGTGTGGTTAGCTTAGTGGCATGTACATGTTAACATCATGATTATTATATTAAGTGTATTTGTGTATGTCTAGGTTCATTTTGTCAACATAATTTGGGAGATATTGCTATTAAGGTAAGTTAACTCTTCACACTTTATTTATTTTAAAATCTTTAAAATATTTTTGCACTGCTTTTATTTTAAAATTTATGGATCAAGTACCCTGTTTTACAAATAAGAATTCCCAGTGAGTTCTGACTTATGAACCAGTTAGTAATTGCATATAGTTCCGGAACTAGCCTTTTATACCTTACTAGACAGTGCTACTTATGATGCCTCTTTTGATACTGTGTCACAGGTATTTGTGGCGTTAGGCAGCTGTGGAATTTTATATCTTATGTCACATGTATTTTCGAAAATTATTTTTGTTTTATAAAATTATGATACTTGATCCACTAGTGTAGAACTGTTTTCTTGCTGGGCTCTTGCCTCATTACTCACAAATTTTCAGTTGCTTATCTTTTACGACATCTTAAAGGTGGATGCTTTGGAACAATATTTTAGTGATTATGTTTGTATTGGAGCTGCGTCCCCAAGATTTGCTTTATTTTCGGCTTAGATGATTTTATTTCTGTGTGGGATTTTAGAAATTTATGAAAAATTAGAAACTTATTCTTATTATGGATTTAATTTGGAGTTTTAGCTGAATATTTAAGTATAACTATTTTCTGAAAAGTTTGGGTATTACAGTTGGTATTTAGAGCCTAGGTTAGCTTACTGTAGACTGCCGTTTTAGGTTTAACCTGTGAGTTATGAGTTTGGTTATTTGTGTTTCAAAAAAAACTACTTTTATTTTGTTTTGGTTAAATATTTTCTGACTTTCTCGATGCACAAATATTTTTGGTATCATTAAATATTTTTGGTATGTTTAAATTTGGGGACCTAATTTTTTTAAGGAGGGTAGAATGTAATAACCATGATTTTTGTAATTATATATATATACATTTTTCGCATTTTTAATTATTTGGTTATATAAGAAAAATAATATTTTATTATATAGATTTGTTATTAAATCTAAAGACGCGTATTTTTATATTAAAAATAAATATTTCTAGTTATCTAAAATATTTAAGTAAGGTTAAAAAAATTGTTTTAATTTATATGTGCATAATTTTAATTTAATATATATTTATTTTACCACTAGAATTTAATAATAGGTGTAGTTATGTTGTGTATATTTATTAGTACGTGTTATGTGTATTTGAAAAACTCAGTCAACCAACTTGTGTATAAATAGGCTATTAGCATATCATTTTATGTTTGTATAACATCTTCTCTTTTCAGATATGTTGTATTTCCTATATTTTTATTTATGTATTTTACATGTTTATTGCATACTTCTATATATATATATAATTAAATTACATTTTTGTGAACTTATGTATCACTATTCTAATTCACTTGTTATTAGTTTTTTTTATTATTTAGTTCCATGGTTATTTGTATAACATTATAGTTTACTTAATTTAATCATTTACTTTGATGTTGATTATTAAATGTTTTAGTTAATAATAACCATTTTTTTTGTAAATATTTAATGCATGAATTTATGTTTATAATTATGTGTTTTATGCATGCATAATAATTCATATGTTATATGTTAAATATATGTTTGATTTAGATATGCATTTAGATTAGTGCACCAATTAAATATATGCTCATTTATTAAATTGATTATACTTATTTTGTATAATGATATTTTCACAGGTAAGGTTATGAAAATTTTATACACCAATATTTATATTTTGTCCACTTTCATATGTTACCTATTTTATTTATCTTTGTTACTTTATTTTAAGGATTATATAGATAGTAAATATTAAATGTACATCTATTTTATTCTGAATTTATATAGTTTACATATAATTGATTTATTATTATTATATATAATGTATTTAAGTGTTGAGTTTTTTTTATTTGTCGGTACACTATTTTGAACTATTATATGAGAATGGTCGTATTTATATGTCACTATGAATTTATTTTGTTACTTGTAATGACATTTAATTGTTATTATGGGTTAAGCTTTATAAAGTTAAAGTGTGGTTAGCTTAGTCGGATGTACATGTTAACATTCTGATTATTATATTAAGTGTATGTGTGTATGTCTAGGTTCATTTTGGCAACATAATTTGGCAGATATTGTTATTAACGTAAGTTAACTCTTCACACTTTATTTAATTTAAAATTTTTTAAATATTTTTGCACTTCTTTTGTTTTAAAATTTATGGATCAAGTACCCTGTTTTACAAATAAGAATTCGCAGTGAGCTCTAACTTATGAACCAGTTAGTAATTGCGTATAGTTCCAGAAATAGCTTTTTTGATACCTTACTAGGGAGTGCTACTTATGATGGCTTCTGGAGAGCACACTCTCTTAATAGGGGCCCATTATTCACAGAAATTATGAACTTTTGATAGTGTGTCACCAGGTATTTGTGGCTTAGCGAGGTGTGGAATTTTATATCTTATGTCATATGGATTTTGGAAAATGATTTTTATTTTATAAAATTATCATACTTGATTTGTAGAACTGTTTTCTTGCTGGGCGCTCATTACTCACAAATTTTCAGGTGCCTTAGCTTTTGCAACATCTTAAAGGTGGATGCTTTGGAACAATATTTTAGTGATTATGTTCGTCTCCCAAGATTTGCTTTATTTTCAGCTTAGATGATTTTATTTCTGTCTGCGATTTTAGAAATTTATGAAAAACTAGAAACTTATTCTTATTATGGATTTAATTTGGAGTTTTAGCTGAATATTTAAGTATAACTATTTTGTGAAAGGTTGGGGTATTATTCAGAGCCTAGGTAGTTATGAGTTTAGTTATTTATGTTTCCAAAAAAAACTACTTTTAATTTTTTTTGGTTAAATATTTTCTGACTTTCTCGATGCAGAAATATTTTTGGTATCAGTAAATGTTTTTGGTATGTTTAAATTTGGGGACCTAATTTTTTTAAGGAGGGTAGAATGTAATAACCATGATTTTTGTAATTATATATATATATACATTTTTTGCATATTTAATTATTTGGTTATATAAGGAAAATAATATTTTATTATATAGATTTGTTATTAAATCTAAAGACGCGTATTTTTATATTAAAAATAAAATTTCTAGTTATCTAAAATATTTAAGTAAGGTTAAAAAAATTGTTTTAATTTATATGTGCATAATTTTAATTTAATATATATTTATTTTATCACTAGAATTTAATAATAGGTGTAGTTATGTATTTGAAAAACTCAGTCAAACACTAAATCTTAACAAAGAGATAATGTTTGTTTAAATTTGTGATCACGTACCCACTAACCTCAATCGGAGTATTGGTTTAACCAACTTGTGTATAAATAGGCTATTAGAAAATCATTTTATCTCTGTATAACATCTTCTCTTTTAGGTACGTTTTATTTCCTATATTTTTATTTATGTATTTTACATGTTTATTGCATACTTCTATATATATATATATAATTAAATTACATTTTTGTGAACTTATGTATCACTATTCTAATTCACTTGTTATTAGTTTTTTTTATTATTTAGTTCCATGGTTATTTGTATAACATTATAGTTTACTTAATTTAATCATTTACTTTGATGTTGATTATTAAATGTTTTAGTTAATAATAACCATTTTTTTTGTAAATATTTAATGCATGAATTTATGTTTATAATTATGTGTTTTATGCATGCATAATAATTCATATGTTATATGTTAAATATATGTTTGATTTAGATATGCATTTAGATTAGTGCACCAATTAAATATATGCTCATTTATTAAATTGATTATACTTATTTTGTATAATGATATTTTCACAGGTAAGGTTATGAAAATTTTATACACCAATATTTATATTTTGTCCACTTTCATATGTTACCTATTTTATTTATGTTTGTTACTTTATTTTAAGGATTATATAGATAGTAAATATTAAATGTACATCTATTTTATTCTGAATTTATATAGTTTACATATAATTGATTTATTATTATTATATATAATGTATTTAAGTGTTGAGTTTTTTTTATTTGTCGGTACACTATTTTGAACTATTATATGAGAATGGTCGTATTTATATGTCACTATGAATTTATTTTGTTACTTGTAATGACATTTAATTGTTATTATGGGTTAAGCTTTATAAAGTTAAAGTGTGGTTAGCTTAGTGGGATGTACATGTTAACATTCTGATTATTATATTAAGTGTATGTGTGTATGTCTAGGTTCATTTTGGCAACATAATTTGGCAGATATTGTTATTAACGTAAGTTAACTCTTCACACTTTATTTAATTTAAAATCTTTTAAATATTTTTGCACTTCTTTTGTTTTAAAATTTATGGATCAAGTACCCTGTTTTACAAATAAGAATTCGCAGTGAGCTCTAACTTATGAACCAGTTAGTAATTGCGTATAGTTCCAGAAATAGCGTTTTTGATACCTTACTAGGGAGTGCTACTTATGATGGCTTCGGGAGAGCACACTCTCTTAATAGGGGCCCATTATTCACAGAAATTATGAACTTTTGATAGTGTGTCACCAGGTATTTGTGGCTTAGCGAGGTGTGGAATTTTATATCTTATGTCATATGGATTTTGGAAAATGATTTTTATTTTATAAAATTATCATACTTGATGTGTAGAACTGTTTTCTTGCTGGGCGCTCATTACTCACAAATTTTCAGGTGCCTTAGCTTTTGCAACATCTTAAAGGTGGATGCTTTGGAACAATATTTTAGTGATTATGTTCGTCTCCCAAGATTTGCTTTATTTTCAGCTTAGATGATTTTATTTCTGTCTGCGATTTTAGAAATTTATGAAAAACTAGAAACTTATTCTTATTATGGATTTAATTTGGAGTTTTAGCTGAATATTTAAGTATAACTATTTTCTGAAAGGTTGGGGTATTACAGCTGCTATTCACACCCTAGGTTAGCGTCTGTAGACTGCCCTTTTAGGCTTAACCAGTTATGAGTTTAGTTATTTATGTTTCCAAAAAAAACTACTTTTAATTTTTTTTGGTTAAATATTTTCTGACTTTCTCGATGCAGAAATATTTTTGGTATCAGTAAATGTTTTTGGTATGTTTAAATTTGGGGACCTAATTTTTTTAAGGAGGGTAGAATGTAATAACCATGATTTTTGTAATTATATATATATATACATTTTTGCATATTTAATTATTTGGTTATATAAGGAAAATAATATTTTATTATATAGATTTGTTATTAAATCTAAAGACGCGTATTTTTATATTAAAAATAAAATTTCTAGTTATCTAAAATATTTAAGTAAGGTTAAAAAAATTGTTTTAATTTATATGTGCATAATTTTAATTTAATATATATTTATTTTATCACTAGAATTTAATAATAGGTGTAGTTATGTATTTGAAAAACTCAGTCAAACACTAAATCTTAACAAAGAGATAATGTTTGTTTAAATTTGTGATCACGTACCCACTAACCTCAATCGGAGTATTGGTTTAACCAACTTGTGTATAAATAGGCTATTAGAAAATCATTTTATCTCTGTATAACATCTTCTCTTTTAGGTACGTTTTATTTCCTATATTTTTATTTATGTATTTTACATGTTTATTGCATACTTCTATATATATATATATATAATTAAATTACATTTTTGTGAACTTATGTATCACTATTCTAATTCACTTGTTATTAGTTTTTTTTTATTATTTAGTTCCATGGTTATTTGTATAACATTATAGTTTACTTAATTTAATCATTTACTTTGATGTTGATTATTAAATGTTTTAGTTAATAATAACCATTTGTTTTGTAAATATTTAATGCATGAATTTATGTTTATAATTATGTGTTTTATGCATGCATAATAATTCATATGTTATATGTTAAATATATGTTTGATTTAGATATGCATTTAGATTAGTGCACCAATTAAATATATGCTCATTTATTAAATTGATTATACTTATTTTGTATAATGATATTTTCACAGGTAAGGTTATGAAAATTTTATACACCAATATTTATATTTTGTCCACTTTCATATGTTACCTATTTTATTTATCTTTGTTACTTTATTTTAAGGATTATATAGATAGTAAATATTAAATGTACATCTATTTTATTCTGAATTTATATAGTTTACATATAATTGATTTATTATTATTATATATAATGTATTTAAGTGTTGAGTTTTTTTTATTTGTTGGTACACTATTTTGAACTATTATATGAGAATGGTCGTATTTATATGTCACTATGAATTTATTTTGTTACTTGTAATGACATTTAATTGTTATTATGGGTTAAGCTTTATAAAGTTAAAGTGTGGTTAGCTTAGTGGGATGTACATGTTAACATTCTGATTATTATATTAAGTGTATGTGTGTATGTCTAGGTTCATTTTGGCAACATAATTTGGCAGATATTGTTATTAACGTAAGTTAACTCTTCACACTTTATTTAATTTAAAATCTTTTAAATATTTTTGCACTTCTTTTGTTTTAAAATTTATGGATCAAGTACCCTGTTTTACAAATAAGAATTCGCAGTGAGCTCTAACTTATGAACCAGTTAGTAATTGCGTATAGTTCCAGAAATAGCGTTTTTGATACCTTACTAGGGAGTGCTACTTATGATGGCTTCGGGAGAGCACACTCTCTTAATAGGGGCCCATTATTCACAGAAATTATGAACTTTTGATAGTGTGTCACCAGGTATTTGTGGCTTAGCGAGGTGTGGAATTTTATATCTTATGTCATATGGATTTTGGAAAATGATTTTTATTTTATAAAATTATCATACTTGATCTGTAGAACTGTTTTCTTGCTGGGCGCTCATTACTCACAAATTTTCAGGTGCCTTAGCTTTTGCAACATCTTAAAGGTGGATGCTTTGGAACAATATTTTAGTGATTATGTTCGTCTCCCAAGATTTGCTTTATTTTCAGCTTAGATGATTTTATTTCTGTCTGCGATTTTAGAAATTTATGAAAAACTAGAAACTTATTCTTATTATGGATTTAATTTGGAGTTTTAGCTGAATATTTAAGTATAACTATTTTCTGAAAGGTTGGGGTATTACAGCTGCTATTCACAGCCTAGGTTAGCGTCTGTAGACTGCCCTTTTAGGCTTAACCAGTTATGAGTTTAGTTATTTATGTTTCCAAAAAAAACTACTTTTAATTTTTTTTGGTTAAATATTTTCTGACTTTCTCGATGCAGAAATATTTTTGGTATCAGTAAATGTTTTTGGTATGTTTAAATTTGGGGACCTAATTTTTTTAAGGAGGGTAGAATGTAATAACCATGATTTTTGTAATTATATATATATACATTTTTTGCATATTTAATTATTTGGTTATATAAGGAAAATAATATTTTATTATATAGATTTGTTATTAAATCTAAAGACGCGTATTTTTATATTAAAAATAAAATTTCTAGTTATCTAAAATATTTAAGTAAGGTTAAAAAATTGTTTTAATTTATATGTGCATAATTTTAATTTAATATATATTTATTTTATCACTAGAATTTAATAATAGGTGTAGTTATGTATTTGAAAAACTCAGTCAAACACTAAATCTTAAAGATAATGTTTGTTTAAATTTATGATCACGTACCCACTAACCTCAATCGGAGTATTGGTTTAACCAACTTGTGTATAAATAGGCTATTAGAAAATCATTTTATCTCTGTATAACATCTTCTCTTTTAGGTACGTTTTATTTCCTATATTTTTACTTATGTATTTTACATGTTTATTGCATACTTCTATATATATATATATAATTAAATTACATTTTGTGAACTTATGTATGACTATTCTAATTCACTTGTTAATAGTTTATTTTATTATTTAGTTCCATGGTTATGTGTATAACACTATAGTTTACTTAATTTAATCATTTAGTTTGATGTTGATTATTAAATATTTTAGTTAATAATCACCATTTTTTTTGTAAATATTTAATGCATGAATTTATGTTTATAATTACGTGTTTTGTGCATGCATAATAATTCATATGTTATATGTTAAATATATGTTTGATTTAGATATGCATTTACATTCGTGCACCAATTAAATACATGCTCATTTATTAAATTGATTATACTTATTCTTTATAATAATATTTTCACACATAAGGTTATGAAAATTTTTACACCAATATTTATATTTTGGCCACTTGTATAATCATAAGCATATGTTACCTATTTTATTTATCTTTGTTATTTTATTTTAAGGATTATATAGATAGTAAATATTAAATGTACATCTATTTTATTCTTAATTTATATAGTTTACATATACTTGATTTATTATTATTATATATAATGTATTTAAGTGTTGAGTTTTTTTTATTTGTGGGTACACTATTTTGAATTATTATATGAGAATGGTCATATTTATATGTCAATATGAATTTATTTTGTTACTTACTGACATTTAATTGTTATTATGGGTTAAGCTTTATAAAGTTAAAGTGTGGTTAGCTTAGTGGCATGTACATGTTAACATCCTGATTATTATATTAAGTGTATATGTGTATGTCTAGGTTCATTTTGTCAACATAATTTGGGAGATATTGATATTAAGGTAAGTTAACTCTTCACACTTTATTTATTTTAAAATCTTTTAAATATTTTTGCACTGCTTTTGTTTTAAAATTTATGGATGAAGTACCTGTTTTACAAATAAGAATTCCTAGTGAGCTCTGACTTATGAACCAGTTAGTAATTGCATAAAGTTCCGGAACTAGCCTTTTATAGCTTAGTAGGCAGTGCTACTTATGATGCCTCTTTTGATACTATGTCACACATATTTGTGGCTTTAGGCAGCTGTGGAATTTTATATCCTATGTCACATGTATTTTCGAAAATTATTTTTGTTTTATAAAATTATGATACTTCATCCACTAGTGTAAAACTGTTTTCTTGCTGGACTCTTGGCTCATTACTCACAAATTGTCAGGTGCTTAGCTTTTGCGACATCACCAGGTGGATGCTTTGGAACAATATTTTAGTGATTATGTTTGTATTGGAGGTGCGTCCCCGAAGATTTGCTTTATTTTCAGCTTAGATGATTTTATTTCTGTGTGGGATTCTAGAAATTTATGAAAAACTAGAAACTTATTCTTATTATGGATTTAATTTGGAGTTTTAGCTCAATATTTAAGTATAACTATTTTCTGAAAAGTTGGGGTATTACAGTTGGTATTCAGAGCCTAGGTTAGCTTCCTGTAGACTACCCTTTTAGGTTTAACCTGTGAGTTATGAGTTTGGTTATTTGTGTTTCAAAAAAAAACTACTTTTATTTTTTTTTGGTTAAATATTTTCTACTTTCTCGATGCAGAAATATTTTTGGTATCATTAAATGTTTTTGGTATGTTTAAATTTGGGGACCTAATTTTTTTAAGGAGGGTAGAATGTAATAACCATGATTTTTGTAATTATATATATATACATTTTTCGCATTTTTAATTATTTGGTTATATAAGAAAAATAATATTTTATTATATAGATTTGTTATTAAATCTAAAGACGCGTATTTTTATATTAAAAATAAACATTTCTAGTTATCTAAAATATTTAAGTAAGGTTAAAAAATTGTTTTAATTTATATGTGCATAATTTTAATTTAATATATATTTATTTTACCACTAGAATTTAATAATAGGTGTAGTTATGTTGTGTATATTTATTAGTACGTGTTATGTGTATTTGAAAAACTCAGTCAAACACTAAATCTTAACAAATAGATAATGTTTGTTTAAATTTGTGATCACGTACCCACAAACGCATTGAATGGGAGTATTGGTTGAACCAACTTGTGTATAAATAGGCTATTAGCATATCATTTTGTCTCTATATAACATCTTCTCTTTTCAGGTACGTTCTATTTCCTCTATTTTTACTTATGTATTTTACATGTTTATTGCATACTTCTATATATATATATAATTAAATTACATTTTTGTGAACTTATGTATGTCTATTCTAATTCACTTGTTATTAGTTTATTTTATTATTTAGTTCCATGGTTATGTGTATAACACTATAGTTTACTTAATTTAATCATTTAGTTTGATGTTGATTATTAAATATTTTAGTTAATAATCACCATTTTTTTTTGTAAATATTTAATGCATGAATTTATGTTTATAATTACGTGTTTTGTGCATGCATAATAATTCATATGTTATATGTTAAATATATGTTTGATTTAGATATGCATTTAGATTCCTGCACCAATTAAATACATGCTCATTTATTTAATTGATTATACTTATTTTGTATAATGATATTTTCACACGTAAGGTTATGAAAATTTATACAACAATATTTATATTTTGGCCACTTGTATAATCATAAGTATATGTTACCTATTTTATTTATCTTTGTTATTTTATTTTAAGGATTATATAGATAGTAAATATTAAATGTACATCTATTTTATTCTTAATTTATATAGTTTACATATACTTGATTTATTATTATTATATATAATGTATTTAAGTGTTGAGTTTTTTTTATTGTGGGTACACTATTTTGCAACTATTATATGAGAATGGTGCGTATTTATATGTCAATATGAATTTATTTTGTTACTTGTACTGACATTAATTGTTATTATGGGTTAAGCTTTATAAAGTTAAAGTGTGGTTAGCTTAGTGGCATGTACATGTTAACATCATGATTATTATATTAAGTGTATTTGTGTATGTCTAGGTTCATTTTGTCAACATAATTTGGGAGATATTGCTATTAAGGTAAGTTAACTCTTCACACTTTATTTATTTTAAAATCTTTTAAATATTTTTGCACTGCTTTTATTTTAAATTTATGGATCAAGTACCCTGTTTTAACAAATAAGAATTTCCAGTGAGCTCTGACTTATGAATCAGTTAGTAATTACATATAGTTCCGGAACTAGCCTTTTAATACCTTAGTAGGCAGTGCTACTTATGATGCCTCTTTTGATACTGTGTCACAGGTATTTGTGCCGTTAGGCAGCTGTGGAATTTTATATCTTATGTCACATGTATTTTCGAAAATTATTTTTGTTTTATAAAATTATGATACTTCATCCACTAGTGTAGAACTGTTTTCTTGCTGGGCTCTTCGCTCATTACTCACAAATTTTCAGGTTGCTTAGCTTTTGCCACATCTTAAAGATGGATGCTTTGGAACAATATTTTAGTGATTATGTTTGTATTGGAGCTGCGTCCCCCAAGATTTGCTTTATTTTCATTTTATTTCTGTGTGGGATTCTAGAAATTTATGAAAAACTAGAAACTTATTCTTATTATGGATTTAATTTGGAGTTTTAGCTGAATATTTAAGTATAACTATTTTCTGAAAAGTTGGGGTATTTACAGTTGGTATTAGCCTAGGTTAGCTTTCCTGTAGACTACCCTTTTAGGTTTAACCTGTGAGTTATGAGTTTGATTATTTGTGTTTCAAAAAAAAACTACTTTTATTTTTTTTTGGTTAAATATTTTCTGACTTTCTCGATCCAGAAATATTTTGGTATCATTAAATGTTTTTGGTATGTTTAAATTTGGGGACCTAATTTTTTTAAGGAGGGTAGAATGTAATAACATGATTTTCTATTATATATTATACATTTTTCGTCATTTTTAATTATTTGGTTATATAAGAAAATAATATTTATTATATAGATTTGTTATTAAATCTAAAGACGCGTATTTTTATATTAAAAATAAACATTTCTAGTTATCTAAAATATGTAAGTAAGGTTAAAAAATTGTTTTAATTTATATGTGCATAATTTTAATTTAATATATATTTATTTACCACTAGAATTTAATAATAGGTGTAGTTATGTTGTGTATATTATTAGTACATGTTATGTGTATTTGAAAAAACTCAGTCAAACACTAAATCTAACAAATAGATAATGTTTGTTTAAATTTGTGATCACGTACCCACAAACGCATTTGAATGGGAGTATTGGTTGAACCAACTTGTGTATAAATAGGCTATTGCATATCATTTGTCTCTATATAACATCTTCTCTTTTCAGGTACGTTCTATTTCTATATTTTTACTTATGTATTTTTACATGTTTATTACATTACTTATATATAATATATATAATTAAATTACATTTTTGTGAACTTATGTATGGACTATTCTAATTCACTTGTTTATTAGTTATTTTATTATTTAGTTCCATGGTTATGTGTATAACACTATAGTTTACTTAATGTAATCATTTAGTTTGATGTTGATTATTAAATATTTTAGTTAATAATCACCATTTTTGTTGTAAATATTTAATGCATGAATTATGTTATAATTACGTGTTTTGTGCATGCATAATAATTCATATGTTATATGTTAAATATATGTTTGATTTAGATATGCATTTAGATTCCTGCACCAATTAAATACATGCTCATTTATTAAATTGATTATATACTTATTTTGTATAATGATATTTTCACACGCTAAGGTTATGAAAATTTATACACAATATTTATATTTTGGCCACTTGTATAATCATAAGCATATGTTACCTATTTTTATTTATCTTTGTATTTTATTTTAAGGATTATATAGATAGTAAATATAAATGTACATCTATTTTTATTCTTAATTTATATAGTTACATATACTTGATTTATATTATTATATATAATTTATTTAAGGGTTGAGTTTTTTTTTATTTGTGGGTACACTATTTTGAACCTATTATATGAGACATGGTCGTATTTATATGTCAATATGAATTTATTTTGTACTTATACTGACATTTAATTGTTATTATGGGTTAAGCTTACTAAGTTAAAGTGTGGTTAGCTTAGTCGCATGTACATGTTAACATCATGATTATTATATTAAGTGTATTTGTGTATGTCTAGGTTCATTCTGTCAACATAATTTGGGAGATATTGCTATAAGATAAGTTAATTCTCACACTTTATTTATTTTAAAATCTTTTAAATATTTTTGCACTGCTTTTATTTTAAAATTTATGGATCAAGTACCCTGTTTTACAAATTACAGAATTTATGGATCAAAGTACCCTGTTTTACAAATAAAAAGGATTTTAACATTGAATTGATTTGTTGAAAAATATGTGTAAGTAAAACTAAATTGAACACAACGTGTCTCTCTAATTAATAACCACTCTTTAATTTTGATCAAATTTCTCCATTGCAAAGTACTACATTATAAAAAATTAGAGCCTCCATGTATGAGAATACATGTATACAACACTCTATAATCCACCAGCATACCAGGAAAATTGTAATGTTTCTATCATCTCTACTATTTTCTTATTTATTTTAAATTTAGATTAATTTTAATTTCCATATGTTAACCATGTTTATTCGATTAAGGTTTAAGAAATCAAATACCATTACTCAACTATCATAACATACATTATCATTCTCTTATAGAGGAACTTAAATAAATTGGGGATATTTTGATAAAGTTTTTGGAGAAAACCTTACCATTTAGCGATATCTTATATATCATTAAGCGAAAACGCTGATTTCTTATAGAGGAACTTAATAAATTGGGGATATCTTGGAAAGTGTTTTTTATATATTTTACGATTTAACATAGCGTTATTATATGATTTTATGTGCAAAAATTCATAAGCGAAAATATCTGATAGTGGCTATAATACATAAGTTGTATTACACAAAATGTGAACATATATTCTTGATTCTAGCAAACTAAAATAATTATTGAATTCACTTTATATGTTGAAATATATCTGACCCTCCTAACCCTCCTAACACAGAGTCTTATATATTATTTTTATATATTAACAAGAAGTCATGAGTTGCTTATGCAATGAGAGCGAAAAAGGTGAAACAAATTGAACACGAGATTTTGTACTCGTTCCATTCAACTTTATCTGGTCTCAGAGAATCACTTGATCTAATTATCAAGGAAAGACTTGATAAGGTAATAGCAAGGCACACTCCCCTTGCAACAACAAGTAGAAACACTTGTATGCAGCTTAAGCTTTGTTATTAATTTTTGTTCTTATATGCAGCTTAAGCAAAACACTGAAAATACTTTTTGTGTGATTATGTATTCTTTGTGAGATGCATAGAACAGTAGAACACATGTTGAAACCTTTATTCGTAGATACCATGTAAATAGTACACACCAGTTCAGTTTATAGATGATTTTGAGAATTATAAGTGCAACGATTTTTAATTGTAGTCGATTTTTATTTCATCATCTAATTGCTTACAGAATTTTAAGAACGGATTATTCTGTGCGATCTTTGTTTTACATTTTTTGGATATTGTGGACCTATATGTTCATATCACAGGTTTGTTGTGGAGGCTGGGGGCTGAAAACTGCACTGGGAAAGATGAACGGTTAAGTCATATTAGTCATATTATACTGCGGTTATGGTACCTGCATACATTGATAGTTCAGAGGTTATTAGAAGGGCATAGAATGATAAACTCGATCTTATGGCTTGGACTTAATAAAGTAGCATGAAAGGATTCGAGGATAGATCATGTGAGAAATCTAAATGAGGCATATGTTCATTTCTTTATACAATGTTACAGATTTTGTTGCATCTACATATTGACCAGAGACAAGATTAATAGTAAAATATGTTAGTTCTACAATTCTCTTTGAGAAGCTGTAACAAAATTATGTCAAATTCATAATATGAGCCCATAACCTTGTATCCTACTTCCTTTTGCTAAGGCCACACAATCACTCATAAACCAGACAAGTATAAATATTCTCCTTATTACCTCTTACTAACCATTTCGAAAAACAATAAAATATTTATAAATATTCTACTATAAACTTACAGGTGTTTTCTATAGTTGCAAGTGATAGGCTTGCTGGAATAATCTTAAATTTAGTTATTAATATGTGTTTTTATTACTTTTGAATAATTGTATAGGCCTTATTGAACGTTGTGTTGGTTAGCACAACAGTAACTGTAGACTAGGTCATAGTTCAGTTTCAGCATTATCAGGGAAGTTAAAGTAGTGGAGTCATGCTAGGAAGTTCAGTTGCTATCTTTTAGATATCACGTTATATGTCTAGACTAGTATATATTAGATTGTATGCATTCAGTTTGATAACATGGAATGAGAAGCAGCTTATTTTCTTCTCCATACACAGCAACCATGTGCTAAACACTGCACTTTGCATCTAAAGCACAAGCCCATCACAATTTTTTTTCTACACTTGGTATAAGAGCATAATGGTTAGGTTCCTGTATGCCTAAATATCAACCCAAGCACACAAATAACATCAAGGGAAACATCCAAAGCAAAAGAATGTTTTGTGGGCTTAAGTTATCCAATGTAACGAGAAAACAATTACACGACATGGTCCCTAAGATAAAAGTTTTCATGAAGGCGCAAGGAGTTTGGTGTGCAATCGAGCAGAAGGATCCTAAGGGGGGCCGTGGATGAGAAAACGGTGCAAGTGGCACTTGCATCAATATATCAAGGTGTGCCCGAAGATGTGTTGATGTCCATTGCTGAAAAAGAAACAATAAGGAAGCATGGGAAGCGATCAGATGATGTGTATGGGTGTGGAAAGAGTAAAAGAAGCAAAAGTACAGACGTTTTAAAAGGTGAGTTATAGTCCTTAATCATGAAGGGAAACGGAATAATAAATCGAAGAATTTTGTATGAAGTTGAGTGGGATTGTGACTAAATCCGGTCCTTGGCGAAACAATGAAAGAATCGAGGTTGTGACGAAAAATTCTACGTGCAGTTCCGGATAAGTTTCTTCAAATAGCTTCAAATATGAAGCAATTTGGAGACGTTAAGGGGATGACAGTTGAAGAGGTAGTTGGTCATCTCAAAGCTTACGAGAAAAGGATGAAGGGAAAGTCTGAGAGCATAGATGGACAACTTCTTCTGACATCTCGGAAGCAAAGACCTAGAGGTGGTTCTTTCCATGACAAGAGTAGGATAAAGTGTTACAACTGTAATACTATGCGACACTAGGCTACGGAATGTGAATAAACCGCGACGGGAAAGAGAGAAGAGACACGAAGTGAACCTCACAAAGATCGAGGATGATGAGCCAGCATTATTATAGACAGAAGAATAATGCCAGACGGCAAAATAAAAGGTGCTAGACGGGTAAATAGAAGTGCCAGATGGGAAGGATTTTTTTTAAAGCAAAAAGGGCTAAGTTTAAGTGCCCTATGGACAAAGAAGTTGAAAGCCAAACGGGTTAGGATGAATGCCAGACGGCTAATCCAAATGAGTTCATGATAAAATTTAAGATTAAGGGGGTGATTGTTGGAATAATCTTAAATTTAGTTATTAATTTGTGTTTTATTAGTTTTGAATAAATTGTATAGGCCTTAGTGAACGTTGTGTGGTTAGCACAACAGTAACTGTAGACTAGGTCATAGTTCAGTTTCAGCATTATCACGAACGTTGAAGTAGTGGAGTCATGCTAGGAAGTTCAGTTGCTATTTTTTAGATATCACGTTATATGTCTATACTAGTATATATTAGATTATATGCATTCAGTTTGATAAAAAGGAATGAGAACCAACTTTATTTTCTTCTCCATACGAGCCATGTGCTAAACACTGCACTTTGTATCTAAAGCACAAGCCCATCACAATTTTCTTCTCCATACGAGCCATGTGCTTAGCTTTTGCGACATCTTAAAGGTGGATGCTTTGGAACAATATTTTAGTGATTATGTTTGTATTGGAGCTGCGTCCCCCAAGATTTGCTTTATTTTCCGCTTAGATGATTTTATTTCTGTCTGGGATTTTAGAAATTTATGAAAAACTAGAAACTTATTCTTATTATGGATTTAATTTGGAGTTTTAGCTGAATATTTAAGTATAACTATTTCTGAAAAGTTGGGTATTACAGTTGGTATTCAGAGCCTAGGGCTTCCTGTAGACTGCCCTTTTAGGTTTAACCTGTGAGTTATGAGTTTGGTTATTTGTGTTTAAAAAAAAACTACTTTTATTTTTTTTTGGTTAAATATTTTCTGACTTTCTCGATGCAGAAATATTTTTGGTATCATTAAATGTTTTTGGTATGTTTAAATTTGGGGACCTAATTTTTTTAAGGAGGGTAGAATGTAATAACCATGATTTTGTAAATTATATATATATACATTTTTTCGCATTTTTAATTATTTGGTTATATAAGAAAAATAATATTTATTATATAGATTTGTTAATTAAATCTAATGACGCGTATTTTTATATTAAAATAAACATTTCTAGTTATCTAAAATATTTAAGTAAGGTTAAAAAAATTGTTTTAATTTATATGTGCATAATTTTAATTTAATATATATTTATTTACCACTAGAATTTAATAATAGGTGTAGTTATGTTGTGTATATTTATTAGTACGTGTTATGTGTATTTGAAAAGCTCAGTCAAACACTAAATCTTAACAAATAGATAATGTTTGTTTAAATTTGTGATCACTACCCACAAAACAACGCATTGAATGGGAGTATTGGTTGAACCAACTTGTGTATAAACAGGCTATTAGCATATCATTTTGTCTCTATATAACATCTTCTCTTTTCAGGTACGTTCTATTTCCTATATTTTTACTTATATATTTTACATGTTTATTGCATACTTCTATAATATATAATTAAATTATATTTTTGTGAACTTACGTATGACTATTCTAATTCACTTGTTATTAGTTTATTTTATTATTTAGTTCCATGGTTATGTGTATAACACTATAGTTTACTTAATTTAATCATTTAGTTTGATGTTGATTATTAAATATTTTAGTTAATAATCACCATTTTTTTTGTAAATATTTAATGCATGAATTTATGTTTATAATTATGTGTTTTGTGCATGCATAATAATTCATATGTTATATGTTAAATATATGTTTGATTTAGATATGCATTTAGATTCGTGCACCAATTAAATACATGCTCATTTATTAAATTGATTATACTTATTTTGTATAATGATATTTTCACACGTAAGGTTATGAAAATTTATACAACAATATTTATATTTTGGCCACTTGTATAATCATAAGCATATGTTACCTATTTTTATTTATCTTTGTTATTTTATTTTAAGGATTATATAGATAGTAAATATTAAATGTACATCTATTTTATTCTTAATTTATATAGTTTACTTGATTTATTATTATTATATATAATGTATTTAAGTGTTGAGTTTTTTTTATTTGTGGGTACACTATTTTGAACTATTATATGAGAATGGTCGTATTTATATGTCAATATGAATTTATTTTGTTACTTGTACTGACATTTAATTGTTATTATGGGTTAACCTTTATAAAGTTAAAGTGTGGTTAGCTTAGTGGCATGTACATGTTAACATTCTGATTATTATATTAAGGTAAGTTAACTCTTTACACTTTATTTATTTTAAAATCTTTTAAATATTTTTGTACTGCTTTTGTTTTAAAATTTATGGATCAAGTACCGTGTTTTACAAATAAGAATTCCCGGTGAGCTCTGACTTATGAACCTGTTAGTAATTGCACACATTTTTGACAGAAATTATGAACTTTTGATAGTGTGTCACCAGGTATTTGTCGATTTTATATCTTATGTCACATGGATTTTGAAAAATTATTTTTGTTTTATAAAATTATGATACTTGATCCACTAGTGTAGAAATTTTTTCTTGCTGGGCTCTTGGCTCATTACTCACAAATTTTTAGGTGCTTAGCTTTTGCGACATCTTAAAGGTGGATGCTTTGTAACAATATTTAGTGATTATATTTATATTGGAGCTGCTTCTCCCAAGATTTGCTTTATTTTCAGCTTAGATGATTTTATTTCTGTCTGGGATTTTAGAAATTTATGAAAAACTAGAAACTTATACTTATTATGGATTTAATTTGGAGTTTTAGGTGAATATTTAAGTATAACTATTTTCTGAAAAGTTGGGGTTTTACAAATTTTACTTCGTGAATAATTTTGAAAGCCATCATGAGTATTTGAGACTCAGTGTCAGCCTATAAAGTGTCAGCCTATAAAATCATGGCCTTTCATTTTGAAATGGCTATTTCTTGCAAATTTCTCTCTTGTTTTTCCTCTACCGTGAGAGAAACATGTCTTGTCGCATTTCATCTTACTTTTCTACTCCATCTCCTCGTCATTAGTTTTCAGAATTCCATATATCTTAACTAGGGATGTGTCTTCAAGATCATAGTTATCCCTTATTGATATATCTTTCAAGTCACACTTTTGAGGAAGTGCAAGAAGAACCTTCAAGTTTGAATCTGCTGGATCATACTCTATGTCAACAAGTGACAAATCATTCAACAATTTCTGAAATCTATCATGGATTTCAAACAAAGACTCATCAACTTTTGAGTCAAAGTGCTCATACTGGTGATTGATTATTGTCCTTCGAATCTTCTTGATAGCGGTTCTACCTTACACTTAACCACCAAAGTGGCTCAAATTTCCTTGGTTGTTTTGCATCCAATAAACCTAGGGGACATCACACTGTCTAGATTGTTATGCAAAAATGTCCAACTTTTCCATTTTTTTCTTGACCACAAATAGCAACAACCAGTTTCATGGGCTAATGAGGTCCATCATAAATCCCTTCTAGTATTCAAGATGTGTTACCTGCAGACATATAGTCATCTCGACCTTTACAGAAATGATATTCATTAATTTTCAAGATTGGAAATTTGAGGGTTTCATATCTGTTCATATTGTTTTTGATTTGGTTTATGGCTAATGGTGACGGCACATTTTGTTGAGTTTCATTATCTGCTTGTGGATCTTAAAGTGATTTTATATAAACACCAAGCTTTGATATCAATTTTTAGGCCTTTAATTACCTATAGAGGGGGTCAATATAATTATAACAATCAAATCCAATTATGTACTCAATAATGAAGAATAGTTTTTATATTATTGAATAAAAACTTAATACAAAATTCTCTAGCTCAAGATGAGCAAATATCTTGAGAGCTTGTAGGTTATGTGTATGATAAAATAAATGCACCAGTTTTAACCTACTAGTGTTAACCTAATTTCTGCTTATATACTGCACACTTAGACAATCAATATAAAGATAAAATCAATAAGGAATCCTAATACATATGCTATAATATCAAAAAAATACTAATATGAACAATGTTGATGATAAGTATTAATCAATAAATACTGATGAGGTCATTTTTGTTAAACTCTCATATGAAATACTAATGGAAAAAATGTGATAGTTATATACTAATATCATCAACTTTTGACACCAATTTTTTTTGAAGGTTTATAAGCCATTTTTTTAATTTTCAGGAAATCAGAATTCAATTCCCACTGACATGGGTAGGTTCCGCCTTTGGACAAAAAATTGAGGTATGTTCTGGGATTTGACAAACTTTGAATTTAAATTTTGATCTCCTTTTTTAATAGTTTTTCTCGGAATTTGGTGATCTTATAAGTTTTCTATATTTTCTTAAATATTTGCAAGGAAAGAAATGTTTATTTAAATAACTAATTTTGATTAAAATTACTCAAAGAACTATAAAAAATGGGGAGTACAAAATATAAGTAATGTAAATGATAATAGTCATTTCATACCAAAGTCAATATAAATGATGAATTACTTAAAATCTTAGGTCAAACTTAGTAGAATATACTTCATCCCATAATACATGTTTTTTGAACTTTGTTCATGTAAAATTAATAATTTTACATATCTTTTTAAAATAATTATTTTTTTGAATTAAAGTTTAATATTAATAATTTTATTCAAAAAAGGAAATTCTAGAAATAATTTTTGTACGTATCTTTTTTATTCATCTTAAAAAAAATAACTGAATTATATTTTGGTACATATTTGACAAAATAATGTTCTTTTTGCATTTCATACCCACCTTGTGAAAAGACCCAAAATTTGTTGGAAAACTTGTCTATTGAAAATTTTGAGTTACAAAACAAGTTTATAAATATAAGCATTGTTTTAAATAATAAATTTCATTAGAATTGAAAATATTAAAAATCTTCATTATAATTATGTTAAAGTACATATGGTCAAGTCAAACAACTTTTATACATAGACACTATCAGTGCATTTCTCATTCAATTTCTTCCCAATTTATATTTTTTTCCAATCAACCAGTGAATGAATATGGTATATGTAGTGTTACCCACAATATATTGTCATTTTACATGTTTAAATCAAATTGACTAAGAATAAAATAAAAATCTACAATCATATTATGGTTCATTTTAATTCCTATGTTTAAATAAACATAGCAATTAGTAAATATTTTTAAAAATTGTATTGTCAAAAATTTGGTATGCTATCTTATACCTCTAGAAATTTAATTTGATTAAATGTTGTCATGGTAATATTAATTTTTACATGACCACAAATATCTGAATTATTGTGACAGGTTTTTAAGACTTGAATGTATGATAGTAGTACTTCTATTATTCTTAGTTGAGGTGAGTAGGGAATTAATATATAATTTCATTAAATAAAATTTAAAATTTTCGAGAAAATATCATTTTTAGTTAAGTTTTTTATACAATGCTTACCACTTAATTTATAGAATCTCATTTTATTTACAATAAAAAATAAATTAGAGTAATGCTTGTTTACTTATGGTTGTAAATCAACACCCAATTAGTTTGTATAATACATGGAGCAGACTTCTTAAATTATATTTTTATAAAAAGAAAAAATTTGAATTTGTAATAAGAAATTGATAGTAAGATAAAAAACAATTTAAACTAAATTGGGACCATTAAAACCCATGATATACAATTGGGCCGTGCAAAATATAGGATATTAAAAAGGTAGGTAAAACCCTAATATCATATTAAAAAGGTAGGTAAAACCTTAATATCAGCACAAGCCGCCTCCTTACAAACAAAATGAATTTGTACATTGCTATGAAATAGGCCATGAAATAGTGTTTTGGAGTTATTTGTTTTTTCTATGAAAAAGTGTTTTGGTGCTCTAAGGTTAAACACATCTCCAAATGAATTGGTGGAGGACTAACCAAATGAATTGGTGGAGGACTAAGTGGATAAGGTTTACGAGTTATCATGAATTGATGTTGTTTAACAAAGTTAAGGTAATAATTTATATTTCCCCGATTCTTCATTTTCTTTTAATATGTGTTATTTGCATAAACTTTTGGTAGAAATCAAAGAGTAAAATAAGTATCCAATTTTCCTTGTATATATGTATGTAGATTTAAATGGAATGTCACTTGTATTTGTTTTTACATGACCTCTATGTCAAGAATTATCCTTTCAAGATTATATGTCACGGTTAGAAAAAAAAGTCAGTTACATTTGTATTAATTTTTTTGTTCTCATAAATAATCATATACATGATATATGAAAAAAAGAAAATTTATAGAAAAGAAGCCCATACATTATTTATATTTTATATTCATATTTGTTGAATTATACTATTAAATTTATTTTATGTTATGTATGACCTTACTTTAGAGATATTTTCACAGGAATTATATTTTTCTTACTACTTTCAACAATTTCCGAAAACAATGAAGAAAATGCTCCAAGTACCTTCCCTTTCTCTTCATCAATATACGGTGTAAGGTTTCTTTGTTATTCTTTAACTTTTACCATGCCAATATATATTATTAATATAAATGCAGATAGTACAAGTGGATCTATGTGGGGTGTTTTTTTTCCTAATGTATATATGACAAACAACTCTAAATTACTCTTTGTTGACCTAATAAAACACGAAGTTTACTTATATTCGGAGTTTCCCATCTCACGAAGCCCCATCACTTTTTAACTTCATTTCACAACACACATGGTTGAAAATGAGATTTCTTACTTGATAGAGATGTAGGCTTTGTTTGGGAAATTTTTTAGTGTTGGAAGAACTTATATTTTCAATACATGAATAGGTAGGGTCACCATTTTCAGCCTCACTAGAACCCGTTGCTTAGTAACTTCTATAGATCCGTAAACTATTTGAAAAGTATAGAGTTATGTTTTCTTTAAACCAGTAGTAATATTATTCGCGGTGTCCACTGGTGATGGTAATTTTACTAGTCCAATTGGTGGCACTAGTAGTCGTAATCTTAGGAGTGAATTAGTGGTGGGATTGTTGGTGGTGAAGTTCGTTGCTAACTTAAAAGTATCATTGGTGGTAACTTTAATAATGGCATAAGTGGTAGTAGCATTAGTGGTATAATGGGTAGTTTTTAAAAGTGGGATTGGTGGCAGCATGGACTAGCATCTTTAGTGGTTACACTGGTGGTACCAGAAATGATAATATTAGTAGTGGATTTGCTGGCATTGATGGTGCCATTGGTCCGGGGTGCTCTTATTAGTGCAATTGGTGGCATTGAAGCGGTAATCTTTGCAGGAGAATTGGTGGTGGTATTATTGTGTTGGTGTTGAAGTTTGTGCTAGCTTATGCAGTTCCATTTATGGCCAGTTTAATTATGGTATTACAGGTGGTAGCTTTGATGTTATATTGGTTTAGTCTTATTAGTGGCATTGGTGGTGGCATTGGTGGTAGCTTAGTGGGTCATATTGGTAGCTTAGTGGTGGTATTATTGGTGTTGGTGTTGAAGTTCGTGCTAACTTAAGCAAGTTCCATTATGGCTAGTTTAATTATGGTATTACAGGTGGTAGCATTGATCTTATATTGGTTAGTCTTAGTTGTGGCAATTTATGGTAGCATTGTTGGTAGCCTTTAGTGGTAGTACTGGTGGTATATTAGGTACTATTAGTAGTTAATTTAGCTTCAGAGATGGTGGTTGTGACGCCCTCAAAACCCGAGTCAGAAGTTATTACGTCATACTAAATCCCAACTAGTTAACTTATAACTGAAAATGAAATCATTCTTACAAACTTGCATAACTCAAACTAGCTCGTTCCAACTCAACCCGAAATCCTAGATCGCATGCTAGACTGGGGATCCTCATTACCAATAATTTCCATTTTAACTGTAGAATGATTTAAACAGATTCACAAGGGTGAGCTAACTAGCTCAGCAAGTTATAATAACAATAACTGGGTTGGTTACAATGATCAATTGAAATGATTCATAGGAATCAAGTTCCTTGTTAAGCAATTATTAGAATTGGATATTCATTTTTAAGTTAAAAACAAGGTTAGGCTGCTGATCAGTGATACACTAACTCGATTAAGGCACACAACTCTGTTCTCTATACTGGATCCAAGGCACACATTCAGCCTAATATGACCCCAATCAGGTCTGACCACGAATCTGTTCCCATATTTAGAACCTATCAATTCTAAACAATCAACATGATAAATATTTATTTCATGAGCATAAAGTAATACATAAATATCACCAGAGTATATCAGGGTATGTATGAGGAATAACTTCCAGCTATAGGAGAATCAGGTATTAGATGAATAATGGTTATACAAGGTTTAGTCACTATACCATAGAATTACTTTCGCAACTACGATTTTAAAAAACTATCCAAACAACGTTGTTATTGAAAGGTGATTTCATGTCTATTGCAAGGGATTTTAAGAACATTGCAGCTGAATCAACAAAATTTTGAGGTCGTTACCAAATACATGTTATTGTAATACATTATATAACTCGTACAGTAGATCAGAGATTTTGGGCCCCAAAAGTTAGGCGGTCTTGTTCAAAACTTGTGAGCGGGCTTGCTGAAATTCTTTTCCCGACTGTCAATTAAATAATATAAAAAACACAGACTGTCAAACAATCTCCACTGCGGCGAAAGATTAAATCTTTGCTGAAATATTTCTCTTAAACACTGAATATTAAATCTTTGTAAAGACTAAAGCTCCAAAAAGATTAAATCTCGGAAAAGATTAAACCTTGAACGAAATGTATTTTTTTCCCCAAATCATCTTTCCTAAAGCTCTTTGAATTCAATAAATTTAATTTAGGAGAAGATTAAATTTGGTCGATTATTGTTAATTATTGTTTAATTTACCTCCTTGCTTTTCTGTTTCTATGTTATTTTGTGTTTGGGATCTTTTATGGATGTTACACTATGTGTTAATTAGGGTTTATTTATTAAATCATGTTTATGTGTCAATCGTGTCTTATTATCAGTTCTGAGTTGTATTGGGATTTGTTTGGAATGACTGTGGTATGAAATTTTAAGGTATCACTTGTCGTTGTAAAAGTAGAATTTGTATTTTGGACTTTTTGTTTGCTCCATGTTCTGATAGTTTGTTAATCTTTATAGAATGGTACTACAAAGAAGAAATTCAATACTTTCAGATGTTTTAATATATATTGACTCGTTAAATAAAAAACTTGTGTCCAATCGCCTAGGTCATATAAAGGTGTTTGTATAATTGTTTATTAAGAATCAATTAAGCAAGTGTTATTATAATTCACATCTTATAGTTTTTTTTACTGTTTCATTTTAGAAAAAGATAAAAGAAAATTGTGATAAGATGACCCGAGCTACGGGAAGTGAGAATAAATGTGTTGAAAGAAGAGATACCACAAGTGTCGATAACAAGAATAGTTCAAGGACGGAGAGGCGATATGTTATTAATACAAATACGAAGAAAATGGCATCTATAGTATTGGTGGAGGACATTGCTTTGCAACTATGACCTTGCTACCTACTACAGGGAAATGTATCAACTTAGAAAAAGTGGAAAGGGTGCCATCTTTTATAACATGGATTCCCTTGGATAGGTAAAACATTTTGTGCTGTTTTTTGACAACTCCTTATCATTTGGTGATAAGGAATTAAATTAAATTTCAATATGAGATTCTCAGATTGTTATTTTAAATCCCTCTACCTGACTTTCTCTTTGCAGGGTGGTTTCTCCACAAACTTAGATCAAATTGACTCATCAAAAAAGCATCTTTTGCTCAAGGTAAAATATCAGAGTCTGGAGGAACATCTCGATTTGGTCGCTTTGGCTTTGGCTCATAGTTATAAACAAAAATACCGAAACCACAACAAGACAAATAGGTATATTGTAATTATGGGACAAGCATATCTGATATTCCTTGTTATGGCCTCCACATCTATATGTCTTCCACAATGATTTAGTTGGATAGTACACACATATATTTTTTCCTATGGCTTTACATGGTTTTGTTTCTGCTGCTCGGGTAAGTTGTTTAAATTTATGTCAAATTTTACCGTTTTGTTTGATATATGGTTATTTGATTAAGATCGTGTCAAATTTTACCCTTTTTGCAAACTTTTTTTAATTATTATTTCACAATCACTAGGTCATAGTACCTATTAGGGAGGAGGAAGTTAAGAATGTAGTCTTGTTCATGCATCAATATAAGTCACTAGATCCACATGGGTCGAACCCGGAATTTTTCAAACGTATTGAAATATTTTTAAAAGATATGTTGTTCTATTTTGTCAGATTTTCTTTGATACACGACATGGGCCAAGGGAACTAAATCGTAGGCTTGTATGTCTTATTCCTAAGGTTAAACAACTGAAACATATGGAAGATCTTCGACCTATCTATTTTTATAATGTTCTGATGCGCATACTGTCGAAGGTGGTGGTGAATAAGTTCAAACTATGTTTAATCTAGACAGTGTCTAACAAACAGAGCGCTTTTAATGAAGGGAGGTTATAAGCTCATAATACAATGATTGCATTTGAAGTCACACGGGAAAAAAGGTGTGGCTGGGTTAAGAATTGATATTTTAAGGCATAACATAGGTTGGAATGGAGATTTATTGATATAACATTAAACTTCTCTTTTACAACTTAAAAAACTTTGGTACACTTTATTTTCTCCTTTTTACCATGTACCAGATTCAAGTATCCGACACTAGAACTCAATTTGTTAATTATATGGATAAAAAGGATTTTAACATAGAATTGATTTGTTGTGAAATATGTATAAGTAAAACTAAATTGAACACAATGTGTCTCTCTAATTAATAACCACTCTTTAATTTTGATCAAATTTCTCCATTGCAAAGTACTACATTATAAACAATTAGAGCCTCCATGTATTGAGACATACATGTATACAACACTCTATAATCCACCAGAATACCAGGAAAATTGTAATGTATCTATCATCTCTACTATTTTCTTATTTATTTTAAATTTAGATTAATTTTAATTTCCATATTGTTAACCATGTTTATTAGATTTAAGGTTTAAGAAATCAAATACCATTACTCAGCTATCATATCACACATTGCCATTCTCTTATAAAGGAACTTAAATAAATTGGGGATATTTTGATAAAGTTTTTGGAGAAAACCTTACCATTTAGCGATATCAATATATATCATTAAGCGTCAAGGTCTGCTCCAAAGAATGATGATCCATTGGTACATCAAGCATTTTCTTGGTGTTGGTGATATTGATGACAAAGTTGTTCTCAAAGAACGGAAAGTTATTAATTTTTGATTATCTTGGAAAGTGTTTTTATATATTTCTACGAGATCACATAGCGTTATTATAATTTTATCTGCAAAAATTCAGAAGCGACAATATCTGATAGTTGATATAATACATAAGTTGTATTACATAAAATGTGATCATATACTCCTGATTCTGGCAAACTACAATAATTATTGAATTCACTTTATATGTTGAAATATATCTGACCCTCTTAACCCTCCTAACACAGAGTCATATATATTATTTTTATATATAAACAAGAAGTCATGAGTTGCTTATGTAATGAGAGCCAAAAATGTGAAACAAATTGAACACGAGATTTTATACTCATTCCATTCAACTTTTATCTGGTCTCAGGCATCACTTCATCTAATATTTGAGGAAAGACTTGATAACATGATAGCAAGGCACACTCCCGTTGCAACAACAACAAGTTCAATGCTTTATTCTTATATGCAGCTTAAGCAAAACACTGAAAATATTTTTTGTTTGATTATGTATTCTTTGTGAGATGCATAGAAAGTAGAAACATGTTGAAACCATTATTTGTAGATACAATGTAAATATTACAAACCAGTTCAGTTTATAGATGATTTAAGAATTACAAGTGCAATGATTTTAATTGTAGTCGATTTTTATTTCATCATCTAATTGCTTACAGAATTTTAAGAATCGGAATATTCTGTGCTCATCTCTGTTTTACATTTTTGGATATTGTGTGACTATATGTTCATATCACAAGTTTGTTGTGGAGGCCTGGGGGCTGAAAACTGCAGTGAAAAGATGAATAGTTTAGTCATATTAGTCATATTGTTAGTGCGGTTATATTACCTGCGTACATTGATAGTTGAGAAGTTATTAAAAGGGCATAGAATGATACAACTGGATCTTATGGCTTGACTTAATAAAGTAGCATGAAAGGATTCGAGGATAGATATGTGAGAAATTTAAATAAGGTATATTGTCATTTCTTATATTCAATGTTATAGATTTTGTTGCATCTACATATTGACCAGAGACAAGATTTATAGTAAAATATGTTAGTTCCTCAATTCTATTTGAGAAGCTTTAACAAAACTATGTCAAATTCATAATATGAGCCATAACCTTGTATCCTACTTCCTTTTGCTAAGACCACACAATCACTCATAAACGAGACAAGTTAAATATTTTCTCTCTATTTACCTCTTACTAACCATTTCGAAAAACAATGAAATATTTATAAATATTCTACTATAAACTTACCGTTGTTTTTTGTAGTTGCAAGTGATAGGCTGTCTTAGTGGTATGGAGATGATTCTTAAGGATGTTGGTTACTTGGTACAACTTGGAAGTGAGGTTGCTGCTCCTTCTGCATACTTGGAGAACAACATGCCAATGATTCCATCCTCTAAATTCCCCATTAGTGATCGGAGCAACTATTATTTCTAAATCATTTTATGCTAAATACTATGTAAAAAACATGCTTCATGTGAGGTGGTCTATAGTAGACTTACTATATCTTAAACACTGCTTCTTGCATTGATTTGCATGTTTCTTTGTTGACTTATTTTTGTAAATTCTATCAAATTTAAATGAGTATTTAAAGTGTTGTTAGGACTTGGTTTTAGTGGAACAAGTCTTGAATTTTGGTCTGACTAATTCTATTGAAAATATGAATTGTTAGTTTCTTGATGGATTATCTAGGTACAAGAATATAAATCGAATTAGAAGTTATTTTGCTTGCTTAAATAGTAATAATAACTCTTGACTTACAAAGTGGGAAATATTATAGGTTCTATTAGCAAAAAAAATTTTTTTGTAGAATACAAAGCCTATCAGCCACAGTGGGAACATAATAATTATAATTTAATTGACTAATTTATTTCAACTAAAAAAGATAATATTTAATAATTTAAATAAAGATAAATTAAATAGTGTTAAGGGTGGCTTAATTAATTTACATATTTAGAATTTGGATCAAATCAATTTTTCTAAAAAACTAATGAATTTGGATTTTATACAAAATTTTGAGGCCCAAGAATGGCGCAAATTACAACCCATCCGAATTAGATATATGTAAAAACTTAATTTTATTACTTTTCATTTCTTCGAAAAATATGTACATTTGTTAAATTTTCTTTAAATATATTAAAGATGTGTAGAATTTTTTCCGATTTAGAATTTTATCCCAAAATATTTTAGTGTAAAAAATTGGATGAAAAATAAAACTATCAAAAAAATTATTTCGATATTTTCAAAATTCCAAATTTGAGTAAATCCAAGTTTTTTCTCTTTAGGAGAGAAGCAAAGTTTTATAATAAATATATGTTCAGGAAGCTTCGGGCCTTTTTAAATATGGCTTTCTTAAGATCGGTTTTTCAAATTTTTTATGGTTTATTAGTTGAGGTCAGTAGGGAATTTATATATAATTTCACTAAATAAATTTAAAATTTTTGAGAAAATATTATTTCTAGTTAAGTTTTTTCTACAATTCTTACCACTTAATTTATAGAATCTCATTTTATTTACAAACAAAATAAATTAAAGGAATGCTTGTTTACTTATGTTTGTAAATCAACACCCAATTAGTTTGTATAATACATGGATCAACTTTGTTAAATTATATTTTTACAAAAAGAAAAAATTTTAATTTGTAATAAGAAATTGATACTAAGATAAAAAACAATTTAAAATAAATTGGGCCCATTCAAACCCATGATATACAATTGGGCCTGCAAAATATAGGATATTAAAAAGGTAGGTAAAACCCTAATATCAGCA